>NC_140168.1:14672456-14674177 GCF_963971535.1 Notolepis coatsorum | reverse complement strand
TGTCAACAAACACACACCACATGTCAACAGCACACATCACATCTGTCAACGGCCAACATGTGGGAAAATGTGCCGTGTTATTCTGCTGCATATTAAATTTGATGTGCTCTCTCCCTCTGCATTCTCTCAGGAGGAGGGGAGAGGCTCCATTTCCTGCCGACTTGGAGGCCAAGATCATCGTCGCCAAACAGAAGGTCAGCCTCCTCTTCCTCGATCATCTCTTGTCTTTGTCTGGGCTGTCTCCTCTCATCCCCCTCGTCTGTCTCTCCTGACTGCTCTCTCCTCTCTGCTCTCTCCTCTCTCCTCTCTGCTCTCTGCACTCTCCTCTCTCCTCTCTGCTCTCTCCTCTCTCCTCTCTCCTCTCTCCTCTCTGCTCTCTCCTGACTGCTCTCTCCTCTCTGCTCTTCTCTCTCTCCTCTCTCCTCTCTCCTCTCTGCTCTCTCCTCTCTGCTCTCTCCTCTCTCCTGACTTCTCTCTCCTGACTCCTCTCTCCTCTCTCCTCTCTGCTCTCTTCTCTCTCCTCTCTCCTCTCCTCCTCTCTCCTCTCTCCCTCTCCTGACTCCTCTCTCCTCTCTCCTCTCTCCTCTCTCCTCTCTCCTCTCTCCTCTCTCCTCTCTCCTCTCTCCTCTCTCCTCTCTCCTCTCTGCTCTCTTTCTCTCTCCTCTCTGCTCTCTCCTCTCTCCCTGACTCCTCTCTCCTCTCTGGCTCTCTCCTCTCTGCTCTCTCCTCTCTCCTGACTTCTCTCTCCTGACTCCTCTCTCCTCTCTGCTCTCTGCTCTCTCCTCTCTCCTGACTTCTCTCTCCTCTCTCCCTGACTTCTCTCTCCTGACTCCTCTTCTCCTCTCTCCTGACTCCTCCCTCTCCTCTCTGCTCTCTCCTCTCTGCTCTCTCCTCTCTCCTCTCCTCCTCTCTCCTCTCTCCTCTCTCCTCTCTGCTCTCTCCTGACTGCTCTCTCCTCTCTGCTCTCTTCTCTCTCCTCTCTCCTCTCTCCTCTCTCCTCTCTCCTGACTCCTCTCTGCTCTCTTCCTCTCTCCTCTCTCCTCTCTCCTCTCTCCTGACTTCTCTCTCCTGACTCCTCTCTCCTCTCTGCTCTCTGCTCTCTGCAGGGCTACGTGCCGCTGTTTGTCAACGCCACCGGCGGCTCCACCGTTTACGGAGCTTTCGACCCCATCAATGAGATCGCTGACATCTGTGAGAAGTACATACCTGTGGCTCCATGTTGATGTGAGTAGTGTGTGTTGTGTGGTGTGTGTGTGTGTGTGTGTGTGTGTGTGTGTGTGTGTGTGTGCTGTGCGTGCGTGCATGTGTGTGTGTGTGTGTGTGTGTGTGCGTGCGGTGCGTGCGTGCGTGTGTGTGTGTGTGTGTGTGTGTCGTTAAGGTGTGTTCTTGTCTCTCCAGGGAGCGTGGGGCGGTGGACTGTTGATGTCCAGGAAACATCGCCACAAGCTGAACGGCGTAGAACGGTATGACATCCACAAACAAACACATCCACCAGCTATAGTGTTTAAAATACACAAGTAATTTAACTGGGATTGTCACTTTGTTTATAGAGCCAACTCTGTCACATGGAACCCTCATAAGATGATGGGAGTCCCTCTTCAGTGCTCCGCTATCCTGGTCAGAGAGAAGGTAATCACACACACACACACACACACACACTACACACGCACACACACACACACACACACACACACACACACACACACACACACACACACACA
>NC_140168.1:14519956-14667456 GCF_963971535.1 Notolepis coatsorum | reverse complement strand
TTTGTTTAACATAGCATATTCATGCTAAATTAAATATGCCAGATTATAGCCAGAGGCTAGTAGCCCCTTTGCAGGTTGATGTTAACAGAACAGACAAATTACTAATGTACACAAACTTCATAATCACAAGAACAGACAACAGTACATGTACAAGTTACTAAACCACACAAACCTGACAACCAACGAGAAACAGACAATAAATAAAACGGACAATGACAACACAATATGTATGATGACAGACTGGGAAATAGGAAAGACTATTAGTTTAAGGTGCTTTAGGTAAAGTGACTGGTGCTTGTGCCAGAGTGCTAATGTGCTCATTTTAATGCACTTGAAATTGCAAAGTGCTGGAACAGATTTAACCTAACCTTAATGCACGTTAATTGTAGATTGCACGTTAATTGTAGATTGCACATTAATTGTAGATTGCACATTGCCCTTTTGCACAAATGTCAGTATTGCACAAGCTGTTGCTATTGTGGGCTCATAACATGTTTGCTAGAGGATTGCATCCACATGAGTTGTATTTAGATTTGGAGCTTACAGCTCTGATTCAGAACATTTTACATTGATCCATTTCCCAGTGAAATGACGACGGGTACTTTCATAGTGTTGGTGACAGGTATAGACAACATGGGTTGTTATGGTGACGCCATTCACAAAGGGGTCACGTGGTGTTGTAGTATGAGTAAAAGTCAGCTGTTCACCGGGGGAAGTCATACTTTGCTGACCGCACGCTACACAATAGTAAATCAAGCCGTGATTAACTTTTTTATGATGCTACTATAAGAACTGTTTTAACCGCAATAAAGTAACCAAACCAGTGGCGGTTGGAATGCCCCACGGGCCCCGAGGCGAGATTGACAGCTGGACAGATAAGACTTGTTAAATCATAATATATCCACACTTTGTGCTGGTCCTCGGTAAATGTCCCCTTTAGCTGCTCGGCGTCGTCGGATTTTAATACACCATGGTAGCGGTGGTGATGTTTCAGGTGACTTATTATGTTGGACATAGCTTGTAGCAACATTAGCAAGCGATATTTTTCTCTGATGTCGCGTTCACGTTACGTGGGAAGAAGCGGAAGAACCAGAGGACATCTCGTTGCTACAACTAGGAAGCCTTCACGCATTGACTCGATCAAAACGCCCACATCCATACTTCCGCAATTCGTGACGCGAAGTGGGAGATATCGGGGTCTATAAAAAATTAAATCCCATATGTCCTAGTAGGAATTACAACTAGGAGGCTGACGTGAATGGTTTTTCCCAGTCGGAAGCTGGTTCTTCCGATTCTTCCCACGTAACGTGAACGCGACATCAGAGAAAAATATCGCTTCCCACCTCCGCGCTGCTTGTGAGACTTACGTGGCTACGTCACAGCCAAGGAAAGGGAGCGCTGGATTTGTGCAAAACGCCCTGTTCCTAAACCACGCGCTATCAGTCGTACTCGTACCACAGTACTGGCAAAACGGGAGGAGCCTAGAATCAAAACAAACGCACCAGTCCCAGTTGCCGTTACCAGTTACCGTTCGATCCAGTCCCACACGCGAACGGCAACTCCATTCAGTCCCGGGCCTGGGCCCGGGCCCCCCTCCCGCCAGACGGTGGGCGGGCCCTAAGGCAGCTGCCTCTGCAGCCGTGCCTATAGCTCCGCCCCTGAACCAAACGCAGTATCCTGGAGCAGTGATTTCATGACAAGCAGCGCGTCTGGCAGTGGCAGGTAGAATTATTTCCCCGATTTAGTCTCTCGGTGACTCCATAAATGTTTGGACAGTCACCATACATTTGTCAGCTAAATATGACTTCCCCGTTCACCCCCTCACCATTTCCATACCTGAAACCCGCCGGTGAACAGCTGACTTTTACTACTACTAACTACACCACGTGACCCCTTTGTGAATGGCGTAACCATAACAACCCATGTTGTCTATACCTGTCACCAACATAGTGTCCTGGGAATCCCATTATGAGAGTCTCTGGTGTTAAACCAGGAGACTTGTTCATATTCACCGATCGAAAAAACTGACCTTTTACTCATGGCCAGTGATAATTTTAGAATAGGAGTAAAAATTATTACACTGTGGATATTTAAATTCGGAACGAAAATATACCATCTTGCTGATGTGTCATAATTTCCTTTTACCCTCGGCCTCCCCTAGGTGGCGCCCAAGATCAAGGCCCTGATGATGGAGTGTGGGACCTGCATGGTGGGCTATCAGCCTCAGGGTAAGAAGGTCAACTTCTTCCGCATGGTCGTCTCCAACCCTGCGGCCACCCAGTCGGACATCGACTTCCTCATCGACGAGATCGAGAGGCTGGGCAACGACCTGTAGACCCCCCCTGCCCCACCCCCCACCCCCCCCAAAACACCGCAGGTGTCCAGAGGACGGAGCTACCATCTCTTTATGTGGCGTCTCCTTCCTGAGCCGGGGGTCGACGGAGTGAAACCTTCACGGTGTTGCAGAGACTCGTTACCTGCCGTGTCCCAGACTGTCCCCTAGAGGGCAGCAGACCACCGTGTCCCCCATGTCAGAGACACGGGGACACGTCTCAACATGTCCTAACGTACGTGTGCTGTACTGTCCTGTAACGTGTGTGTGTGTGTGTGTGTGTGTGTGTGTGTTATCGAGTTCGTCCGCCAGTCGTTTCAACAATGGATTGTCCCATCACTGTAGGAAGTAAGGTGTGTTTGTGCGTGTGTGTGTGTGTGTGTGCGTGCGTGTGTGCGTGTGTGTGTGTGTGTGTGTGTGCATGCGAGTGTCTGAAAATACAAAATGGAGGACAGCACAGATAAAAAATATTACAAAGTATCATGTAACAACTACACAATAATGAACTACTACTGGTGCTCACTATTGTACATACATTTAGAACCCGGTGCACAGCCCTCTTGACCTCTGACCCTGGTCCCTGGCAAGGAAACCATAAAAGGAAGGAAGGGTCATCATCACATCGGAATACCAGCACTCTATGCTCTGCCCAGTTCTATTGAAGCATGTATGGGAGCATGTCTATGTTCCCCGGGTCCTATGTTCCCCGGTATAGATAGTCAGACCACCAGCCCTGATTCCAAACTCTAACCTTAACCAACTTCGAAAGAGGGCCTAAGCGTAACCAGTTCGAAACAAGGCGGACATTAATAATTAATAAAATAATAAAAATGTATAAAATGTCCAATCAATCAATCAATCGGGGAACATAGAACCCCTGGGAACATAGGGATGGCCCTGCATGTATTACAATGTATAATATACTCAGCTATCTGAGGAAATAATACATCAACCAATATATCAAACGTTAGCTATAGTTAATAATGCAGCAAATTGCAGATGATTCTGACACCTGAGGTAATAACCTACTTAAATGACAGGTCATTTAAGGTGGCTGATCCCATTCAACTCAATATTTTATTGGCTGAATTGAAAGCGTGACGTGATGATGACCCTTCCTTCTTTTATAGTTTCCCTGGTCCCTGCCGCTATGTGTGAGCATAGCATACAGTTCCTGTATGTGGCACGGCGTGTGTGTGTGTGCGTGCGTGCGTGTGTGTGTGTCATGTGATGTATTCTAGGCAGCACTGTGTTAAAAAAAGAAATGACCCTATGACCTGTGCCCTCACCATAGTTATAGGCTCCCGGGCGCTGCGCCATTCAATCCCCCCCGGTGTTTGAAGTTACCTCTAACTGAACTACATTCAGCCCCCCCCCCCCCCCCCACCCCCCATAGAGGTTTAAGATTCGGATATGCAATGGCTAAACTGATCCTAGATCTGTATACCCACTTGCGTAACTACAACCCAATTAAGTAGAACGTTTAAAAAAAAAAAAAAAAAAACGCTGGCTCGTTGTCTGTCTCGCGCAATCATGTGATACCTGTATGTGTTTTTATTAACTATATGTTCAAAATATTAATATAAGATTTAGTTATACATAATAATATATATTAAAAAAAAATAAAGATATTTATTTATTGCTTTCGCAGTTTTCAGAGTCAGGTATATTGTAAATGTATCTATTGTTTATTTTACATAGTGATATGCATTTGTAAATGTATAATCGATGGAACTTGAGTGTAGAGTTTATAATGAATTTGTCAGCCAAAGAACGAGAATCGGGAACTTTAGAGCGATCCATCCTCCTGTTCAGACTAAGTAGTTCTCACACTGTAGGATAGACGGTCGGTGTTTGTGACATGTGGCCTCTTCTTGACCCTGAACCTCCATGCAATTTATACTGCGTTTTCTTTTTCTTGTCTTATTTTTAATACTTTTTCTTCTTTCTTTCTGTGATTGTGAGTCTCTTTTTTGACTGAATGTTATTATGAGGTGACTGACTGACTGGCCTTCCAATGAGATTATGATGGTATTATAACGAGGTGTATAATCTTCTGGCAATCGAGCCAGTCCTTTAGAAAGAAGCACAAAAAAAAAAGAATAAAGCAGCGTGTGTCTGTGGGAATGTACTCTCTTTCCCCGAGACGAGGAAGAGAGGGTCGTTTTAATCCGTCTGACTTAACTCCTAATATATATATATATATATATACTGTTAATATATATTCATTGTAATACATATGACCTGTCATAGTTATCGGAACTATAGGTGGAATATCTTGGTAATAACGAGTTCCAGTTTGTGTGTCTCTTTGCACAATGTCCATCTTTCTTTCTTCCGTTGTAAATCGATGTGTATTACTGAAGTAAAAAATATAAGAGTTATGTTAACTATGTATTTATGGTGTCTATGGGACCACGTATATGTGAACCGCACAATTGCATAAATGATATATTTATGATAATAATGTGTACGATATGTGACTAACGTGTGTGTAGCGGGTGAGCGGGTTGTTTGATATATAGGGATGTCTCGGTTGGCACTTTAAACAGAACCACGCCGTCTCTAATAAAGTCTATTATGAAGTCTATTCCGCTCCATAATTGAGTTGTCTTTTTGCCGCCGCTCAACGTCGAGGAAAAAGTCATTTCAATCTGGCCCCAGTCCCTCTGCTACAGAAGTCTCTCTCCCTCCCTCTCTCTCTCTCTCTCTCTCTCTCTCTCTCTCTCTTTCTCCACATCAAAACAGCCTGTGGTAGACGGAACACGTACACACACACGTACACACACACGCACACACACACGCACACACACACACACACACACGCACACACATTATAGCTTCTGCCTAATCATCCAAGAGAAGGCTTTGTTTGGCCTCCAGCGAGGAGCCTTCCTCTGTCTGATTGGCTGTGTGCTCTGCTGTGACCCGTTCATATTATTGTGCCATCTCTCCTCCTCCGTTTTCAGTCCTTCTTCTTCTTCTTCTCTCCACTCCATTTATTTCCTTTTCATTCTCTTAATTCATTCTCTTAATTCTCTTCTCTCCCCCCCCCCCCCCCCCCCCTCGCTTCTATCTTCATTACCTCTCATTCTCATTTGTTTCTGATATGAGATGCAAGCTGCTATAGGGCGGCTCTTTGTGTGTTATATACTTATATACTTCAGTATAGTCTTATTATAGCTAAACCCACAACGTATAAGAAAGGTTGGTCTCCGGGGGCAACAACCAGGGCCGTTTCTTGCCATATGCGGACTATGCGGTTGCATAGGGCCCCCGAAGCCACCATGGGGCCCCCTAAACTGCCATTTTAGCCTCTTTTTTTTTTAATGACCAGTTTTCACAGATCTAGTCTATTTTTCTTTTAAAATGCACCAGATTGATGCATTTAAATGTTAAATGCATGCCCACTTTAGAGGGTTTGGAATCCTCCCACCATATAGTTTCACAAAATAGGGCCCCCCAAACAACATTTTGCATAGGGCCCCCAAAAATCTAGAATCGGCCCTGGCAACAACTCTGTATTATTCCTCATCTTTCCATGGGTTGTATACGGGATGACATTATTAGCCCTATAGATACTGTGATATATATGCAGTCAAATGTGCGATAAATGTGAGCAGTTAGAATAATTTATTACATGGCGTTTTAACATTCGCCGAAATGCTTGCTTGTGATTGGTCAATAGCGCTCGTCAGAGGTCCGTTATTACTCGATAACGGACCTCTGCCGAACAATAATGGCCGCTGTGCGCAGCTGTTCGCAATCAAGCTCACTGACACACACTGCATCAGTGCAGCCAATCAGACACACCTGCCGGATCTGCCTGCTGGTGCCGGCAATGACAGCGGGAGCGACAGAACAGAACTGCGTCTGCATTTGATCTCGTCTTGTCAAATGAATGAGGTATATTGTTAGTAAGTTTGCCATGTAATAGATAGAATAGAATAGAATAGAAATACTTTTATTATCCCGTGGGAAATTTGACACTGCAAATCGCTCAACATTTTAACATTTAGACAGGACAGGTCACAAATTAGAATAATAACACAAATCGAATCAAGTAGAGTAAAATAGAATAAAATGAAATGAAATAAAATATACAGAAATAAATACAGTAAGAATATACTGAGCATGGGGGAAGCAGTGTAAACAATTTGGTCAATATAATTATAATTTAAATCTAACTAAATGAAATATGTATTCCAGTATTCACAGTGTCACAGGGTGCAGTATGCTTCAGGTAGTGTATTGTCCTCCTTGGGTTCCTATAAGTCCTAGATCAATGTCTGGCAGCCGTCGCTGCCCCCTGTTGTGGAGCCTGGAGGCCGCTAGTCGCTATTGAGCTGCCGCTCTGTGCTCAGTGATGCAGTGAGGCACAGTGATGCATTATATAGTCTGATGGCTGTTGGAATGAAGGACTTCCTGTGCCGTTCAGTGCTGCATTTGGGTAGTGTGAGCCTAGCACTGAACATGCTCCTCCTGTCAGCCAAGTCTGTGTATAGTGGGTGGGTGGGGTTTTCCCTGATGGCCTGGAGCTTAGCGAGGCTCCTCCTCTCCGCCACCCTCGCTAGAGAGTCCAGCTCCACCCCAACCACGCTGCTGGCCTTCCTGACCAGCTTATCCAGCCTGGTTGTGTCCACTGCTCTCAGTCCGCTGCCCCAGCAGGTCACAGCCTTACAAGAAGGCGCCCGCCACCACCGACTCATAGAACATCCTCAACATCCTTGTACAGACATTGAAGGATCTCAGCCTTCTGAGGAAGTAGAGTCGGCTCTGGCCCTTCTTGTATAGTGCTTCTGCATGTTTTGACCCGTTCAGTTTGTTGTCGATGTGCACACCGAGGTATTTGTACACCTCAACCATGTCCACATCAACTCCCCTGATGGAAACGGGGGTCACAGGTGCACTCCTCCTCCTCCCCAGCTCCACAACCAGTTCCTTGGTCTTCGCCACATTTAGCTGCAGGTGGTTTTTATCGCACCATGTGACAAAGTCCACTACCAGTTCCCGGGATAATGTATAGCTATACTCGATCATTGTCGCAAAATAATTGACCTTCACTGACGTTTAAAACACCTCGGCGAGGCGCCTTGGTATTTTAAACTCCGTGTCGGTCAATTATTTTGCGACAATGACCTCGTAGCTATACATTATCCCTTACATATTGTATTGCAATATTGGAGAAAATAAATCGTTATGATTATAAAATATATATATATATTATCATATTTCTTCTTACCCAGCCCTTCTCAGGGGGTTGCCGGCAGCATTCCATGCTTTACATGAAAATAAATGCTTTATTATCAGAAGGGATTTGTAGTGAAGGAACACTGACTGACTAGTGCAGCGAGAGGCTATGGTGTACCGTCAGCGCCCTCTGGTGGTCCTTATCTGTTCCTACAGTCTATCACAGGGAAGTTCAAAATAAGACTTTGTTGAATCAGTGCAATAAATAAACACAGCATCCTCATCAAACATCCTGACAACAAACATACAGAGTGAGAAACATAATTTTTGCCATAATCTGACGGAAAGAGGTCCAGTCTAGCGTTGCATAAAATGATCAGTGCTGCTGCCCTTATTCTACAGCAGTGGTTCTCATTTACATTTTACATTTACATTTAGTCATTTAGCTGACGCTTTTATCCAAAGCGACTTACAAGTTCTGTACGACAAGTCATCAGGAAGGGCACAACTCTATCAGCTGAGCAACAATGTTCATCAAAGTGTTGAGTGCTACAGTGTATAGGTTAGTTTATTATTTATTATATATATTATTATTCTCAGCCTGTGTTGTGTTGAGAACCCCCAGAGATTAATACTCTCATTGAAGCAGATTTGTTTTTGGTGTAATTTATCTAGTGGGGAGAGAACGGTAGAGAGAGTGAATGAATTGTCATTCTTCTTATACATTTTCTCATTGGGGTCTAACTTCTAGTCAATTAGCAGTGGACACTCCTCTTCATTTAGCTGGAGGCCCTCTGGAACCCCTGGAGGACCCCTGGGGTCCCCGGACCCCAGCTTGAGAACCACTGTACCATCACCTTGTATTACTCTGCATGCACTACCACACTACAGAAGGTTAACCTTTCACTACCACACTACAGAAGGTTAACCTTTCACTACCACACTACAGAAGGTTAACCTTTCACTACCACACTACAGAAGGTTAACCTTTCACTACCACACTACAGAAGGTTAACCCTTTCACTACCACACTACAGAAGGTTAACCCTTTCACTACCACACTACAGAAGGTTAACCTTTCACTACCACACTACAGAAGGTTAACCCTTTCACTACCACACTACAGAAGGTTAACCCTTTCACTACCACACTACAGAAGGTTAACCCTTTCACTACCACACTACAGAAGGTTAACCGTTCACTACCACACTACAGAAGGTTAACCCTTTCACTACCACACTACAGAAGGTTAACCCTTTCACTACCACACTACAGAAGGTTAACCTTTCACTACCACACTACAGAAGGTTAACCCTTTCACTACCACACTACAGAAGGTTAACCTTTCACTACCACACTACAGAAGGTTAACCCTTTCACTACCACACTACAGAAGGTTAACCTTTCACTACCACACTACAGAAGGTTAACCTTTCACTACCACACTACAGAAGGTTAACCCTTTCACTACCACACTACAGAAGGTTAACCCTTTCACTACCACACTACAGAAGGTTAACCTTTCACTACCACACTACCAAAGGGTTAACCCTTTCACTGTGACAATACAGAAGGTTAACCCTTTCACTGTCACACTATAGACGGTTACCCTTTCACTACAACACTACAGAAGGTTAACCTGTAGTGTGGTTGTGAAAGGGTTAACCCGTTGTCGTGTGACAGTGCAAGGGTTAACCTTCTGTATTGTCACAGTGAAAGGGTTAACCCTTTGGTAGTGTGGTAGTGAAAGGGTTAAGTGCAAGAAAGGATCCTTTACTTTTATCTACCTCCTCCCACTTGACTCGGTGGAGTCCTTCCACTTCCTGGGCACCATCAAGGAAACGATAAAGGAAGGAAGGGTCATCACGTCACTGTGTAACACATTAACGCACATTGGTGCCAAGTGTGGAAACGTTCAGCTCTGCCGACATTGAGGTGAATGGGATCAGCCGTCTCCTCGTCATTTAAACAGGTTATTATTACCTCAGATTTCAGAATCCTCTGCAATGTGTTGCCTTGTTAACTAGCTAATGTTTGATATATTGGTTGATGTATATTTCCTCAGATAGCTGGTATTTTATTTTAACCCTTTCACTGCCACACGACAGCCGGTTAACCCTTTCACTGTGACAATACAGAAGGTTAGCCCTTTACTATCACACAACCGACGGCGATGCTCCATCATTAGCATCATTAGCTCCGCATTTGCGGAGCTAATGATGCTAATGATGGAGCATCGCCGTCGGTTGTGTGATAGTAAAGGGCTAACCTTCTGTCGCGTGGCAGTGAAAGGGTTAATATTGTAATACAGGCTTCAATAGAACTGGCACCAAAGTCTGGCACCAAGCAGAGCACAGAACGCTGGTATACTGACGGGATGACCCTTCCTTCTTCTATAGTCTCCTTCGACAACTATAAAAACCAATCCGCTCCATCGCCAAGAAAAAAGGTGATGTACTTCCCGCGGCAGACGGAGGGAAGTTCAACCTGCCAGGGAGGGACGATGATGGTGCAATTCTATCTATAGCGCCATGATCGTTGAGCCCATCATCATCACCTCCTCTGTCACCATCTGGTGGTACGCTGCTCAGACTGCCAAGGACGAGGGCAGACCGTCCGCAGCGTATAATTCGCTCCGCTGAGAAGGTGATTTGCTGCAATCTGCCGGCTCTCCAGAGCCCTGAGGCGTGAGGCGTGCAGGTGAGACTGTGGCCGACCCCTCCCAGCCTGCTGGACACAAACGCTCTGAAACACTCCCCTCACGCCACAACAAATGCCTTCCTCCCGTCTGCAGCTACAGCGCATTATTCAGCGAGGCCCGGCTGCCTCCAGGTGGTGCTGTAGGCGGAGACGGTACTGTAGTCTACACTTTAACCCTTTCACTACCACACTACAGACGGTTAACCTTTCACTACCACACTACCAAAGGGTTAACTGTAGTGTGGTAGAGAAAGGTTAACCATCTGTAGTGTGGTAGTGAAAGGGTTAACCGTCTGTAGTGTGGTAGTGAAAGGGTTAACCATCTGTAGTGTGGTAGTGAAAAGGTTAACCTTCTGTAGTGTGATAGTGAAAGGTTAACCGTCTGTAGTGTGGTAGTGAAAGGTTAACCTTCTGTAGTGTGATAGTGAAAGGTTAACCGTCTGTAGTGTGGTAGTGAAAGGTTAACCTTCTGTAGTGTGGTAGTGAAAGGTTAACCGTCTGTAGTGTGGTAGTGAAAGGGTTAACCGTCTGTAGTGTGGTAGTGAAAGGTTAACCGTCTGTAGTGTGGTAGTGAAAGGGTTAACCGTCTGTAGTGTGGTAGTGAAAGGTTAACCGTCTGTAGTGTGGTAGTGAAAGGTTAACCGTCTGTAGTAGAGAAAGGTTAACCGTCTGTAGTGTGGTAGAGAAAGGTTAACCGTCTGTAGTGTGGTAGTGAAAAAGTTAACCTTCTGTAGTGTGGTAGTGAAAGGGTTAACCGTCTGTAGTGTGGTAGTGAAAGGGTTAACCGTCTGTAGTAGAGAAAGGTTAACCGTATGTAGTGTGGTAGTGAAAAAGTTAACCGTCTGTAGTGTGGTAGAGAAAGGGTTAACCTTCTGTAGTGTGGTAGTGAAAGGGTTAACCTTCTGTAGTGTGGTAGTGAAAGGTTAACTGTCTGTAGTGTGGTAGTGAAAGGGTTAACCGTCTGTAGTGTGGTAGTGAAAGGTTAACCTTCTGTAGTGTGGTAGTGAAAGGTTAACCGTCTGTAGTGTGGTAGTGAAAAGTTAACCGTCTGTAGTGTGGTAGTGAAAGGTTAACCGTCTGTAGTGTGGTAGTGAAAGGGTTAACCGTCTGTAGTGTGGTAGTGAAAGGGTTAACCGTCTGTAGTGTGGTAGTGAAAGGGTTAACCGTCTGTAGTAGAGAAAGGTTAACCGTCTGTAGTGTGGTAGAGAAAGGTTAACCGTCTGTAGTGTGGTAGAGAAAGGGTTAACCTTCTGTAGTGTGGTAGTGAAAGGGTTAACCTTCTGTAGTGTGGTAGTGAAAGGTTAACCGTCTGTAGTGTGGTAGTGAAAGGGTTAACCGTCTGTAGTGTGGTAGTGAAAGGTTAACCTTCTGTAGTGTGGTAGTGAAAGGTTAACCGTCTGTAGTGTGGTAGTGAAAGGTTAACCGTCTGTAGTGTGGTAGTGAAAGGTTAACCGTCTGTAGTGTGGTAGTGAAAGGGTTAACCGTCTGTAGTGTGGTAGTGAAAGGGTTAACCGTCTGTAGTGTGGTAGTGAAAGGGTTAACCATCTGTAGTAGAGAAAGGTTAACCGTCTGTAGTGTGGTAGAGAAAGGTTAACCGTCTGTAGTGTGGTAGTGAAAAAGTTAACCGTCTGTAGTGTGGTAGTGAAAGGGTTAACCTTCTGTAGTGTGGTAGTGAAAGGGTTAACCTTCTGTAGTGTGGTAGTGAAAGGTTAACCGTCTGTAGTGTGGTAGTGAAAGGGTTAACCGTCTGTAGTGTGGTAGTGAAAGGTTAACCGTCTGTAGTGTGGTAGTGAAAGGGTTGACCTTCTGTAGTGTGGTAGTGAAAGGGTTAACCTTCTGTAGTGTGGTAGTGAAAGGGTTAACCTTCTGTAGTGTGGTAGTGCAAGGGTTAACCTTCTGTAGTGTGGTAGTGAAAGGGTTAACCGTCTGTAGTGTGGTAGTGAAAGGTTAACCGTCTGTAGTGTGGTAGTGAAAGGTTAACCGTCTGTAGTGTGGTAGTGAAAGGTTAACCGTCTGTAGTGTGGTAGTGAAAGGTTAACCGTCTGTAGTGTGGTAGTGAAAGGGTTAACCGTCTGTAGTGTGGTAGTGAAAGGGTTAACCGTCTGTAGTGTGGTAGTGAAAGGTTAACCGTCTGTAGTGTGGTAGAGAAAGGTTAACCGTCTGTAGTGTGGTAGTGAAAAGTTAACCTTCTGTAGTGTGGTAGTGAAAGGGTTAACCTTCTGTAGTGTGGTAGTGAAAGGGTTAACCTTCTGTAGTGTGGTAGTGAAAGGTTAACCGTCTGTAGTGTGGTAGTGAAAGGGTTAACCGTCTGTAGTGTGGTAGTGAAAGGTTAACCGTCTGTAGTGTGGTAGTGAAAGGGTTAACCTTCTGTAGTGTGGTAGTGAAAGGGTTAACCTTCTGTAGTGTGAAAGGGTTAACCTTCTGTAGTGTGGTAGTGAAAGGGTTAACCTTCTGTAGTGTGGTAGTGAAAGGGTTAACCTTCTGTAGTGTGGTAGTGAAAGGGTTAACCGTATGTAGTGTGGTAGTGAAAGGTTAACCTTCTGTAGTGTGGTAGTGAAAGGTTAACCTTCTGTAGTGTGGTAGTGAAAGGGTTAACCTTCTGTAGTGTGGTAGTGAAAGGGTTAACCTTCTGTAGTGTGGTTGTGAAAGGGTTAACCCTTTTGTCATGTGGCAGTGAAAGGGTTAACCTTCTGTACAGTGAAAGGGTTAACCCTTTGGTAGTGTGGTAGTGAAGGCCCAAGATTGTCATGGTTTTTGCTTTATTTCGTCTTTCTGAGTCTATTTAAGTTTGAATCTCGCAGGCTCAGCTGCTTTCTCATTCCCTTTTGTGTTGGCCATTCTTCTGGTCAGGCTTCCTCATTATTATATTAAAGTGCTGTTCTCTGCTCTGTTCAGCATTTAGCCTTTCTTTGTAGCCATTCTTGTTTTAGGCTACTGGCTTTATTTTACTTTACATTTACATTTACATTAGCTGATGCTTTTATCCAAAGCGACTTACAAGTTCTGTACGACAAGTCATCAGGAAGGGCACAACTCTATCAGCTGAGTAACAATGTTCATCAAAGTGTTGAGTGCTACAGTGTAGGTTAGTTTATTAGGACAAGTGCATGACAGTAAGGTTAAATTTGTATTATTATTTAATTTTTTCATTTGAGATAATGGTTGAAGTGCGTCTTTAGTCAGGTTTGGACGGGTTTCGGCTGTCCTAACTGGGGTGGGCAGTTCATTCCACCATTGTGGGGCAAGGACTGAGAAAAGGCGGCTTCTCCTTGATGACCCTCCCGGAGCTTGGATAGGAGTAGGTCTGAGGCGGCCAGAGGATGCAGAGCGTAGGCAGAGCTTTGTTTTCTAGAGGATGAGCCTTTTATTGCAGTGTTTCTTTTCATCAAATCAAATCAAATTTATTTGTAACAACACACGTTAATGTCCCCATGGGCCAGACACGTCTTCTTTAAACAAGTCAAGAAACATCACAATGAATCAAGAACAAAACAAAAACACCATGAAGTCCAAAATAAAATGTAAAATAAATAAATTAATGCAACAGTCCCAGACATACCCCACATGAAGGTAAGGAAAAACTCACTAAAAACCTAGCAATAGGAAAAAAGCACCACAGGCAATGTGGAGGAGAGAACCCTTAGAAGGGCCGTTCAAGGGGAGATCTCCCTTCTTAGATGTCGGTGATAGTAGTGTTGCTATAAAACAGGCGAAAGTTGCTAAGTATGTACATATGCGTGTAATGAAACACAAATAAGTACATGCAATAGCAACTGGGGTACATAAGAACATTTTGAAAGATTGAAAATAGAGCTGATGACGGATCCATTTGAGGTATGAGGGCGGCGTAGAGAGGATCGCATCCTCCCGGCCATCACCACGAGACATCCACTCACAGGGAGACAGGGACAGGCATTAGACAGTTTGCGTGTTTGTGATGGGCGGACATAACAATAGATACATGTAGTAAGCATATTATGTGATTCATTACTCAACCCAGCAATGAACTAGAACAGGCATGGTTTAGACGTTGTAGGTCGGACAGAAGACGGTATGAAGCTGATCCATGACCTCAATGGTGCACATAACCAATGTGGGGGTAGAACAGTCACTGCAATCTTGGCCATCACCCCGAGACATCCACCACCTTGGTCAACACTACGAGACAACCACTCGGAGAGATGGGGAGATGGGGGCAGGGGTTAGAGAGTTCCCATGTTTGTAGTGGGCGGAGTTGGAGCAATAAATACATGAAGTGGGCATATATATGCATACATGGTGACAATAGAATCAAAGTATACTGTATAAGAGAATTGTGAAATTAAGTAATAGATAGAACTAAGAACTACCGCAAGCGTATGTATACAGGATGAGATACAAGACGATGGCTCAGGGCCATATGCCCCGGGGGGCCAGGAGAAACCACTCAGAATAGGTCGAGGCAGAGCAGGTAAGGTTCAACGCTGCAGGTCAGACAGAAGTGGTATGAAGCTGTTCCATGGAACCGGTGTGAGGTAGAAGGTCACTGGAATGTCTATATTGATCAATTCACTCAGAGACAGAGACGGGGGTTAAAAAAGTCTGCAGAAAAGCAGACATGGGAGCAGAAACGTTCATGACAGTTTTCTTATAGTTCTTTAGAACTGTCATTAGATTAGATTAGATTCACTTTATTGTCATTACACAGTACAAGACAGTGCAACGAGATTGTGTACGTCCAACCAGGATGTGACAATCAACACTCAGTTGCAATATAAGACACATATAAATAAAACTGTACGGTAAAGTGCAATGGTTAGCACAATGTGCAATGGTGAGAATACAAAATAGTATTTAAAATAATCATTAAAATAAAATCTACATAAGCTATGGCTATATACACAGGTATACAGTGAGGTGCAGTGGGCTAAGTAGAGTTTTGACTCAGAGTCGCTATTATTTGCTAGTGACCCAAACACCTGCAGCCCTTACAAAGATATGACACAGCATTATATGTTTGCAGGGTCATTTGCTTGCATGACTCACAGCACTTAGTGTTCAGGTTTGGAATCTTGAAAATCTGGTCACGTTAACTAAACAATTTCTTTGAGTGTTGGCTGTTAGTGCTCTAGTTGGCAGCGCTCCACAAAGCCTTTTGTTGTTCGTTTGTCAGCAGCAACAAGACTAATATGACGCTACTATCCAAAAATAACAAAACAAGATTTGGAAAAAATATTTACAATTTAAGAAAGTGATTTAAAAATAATACCTACTACGGTATTAAGTACCTGCTAAATGTGTTTAACCCATTTCACTACCACACTACAGAAGGTTAACCCTTTCACTACCACACTACCAAATGGTTAACCCGTTCACTGCGACAATACAGAAGGTTAACCCTTTCCCCAGCCACATGACAAATAGTTAACCCTTTCACAACCACACTACGGAATGTTAACCCGTTCACTACCACACTACAGTTAACCGTCTGTAGTGTGGTAGTGAAAGGGTTAACCGTCTGTAGTGTGGTAGTGAAAGGGTTAACCTTCTGTAGTGTGGTTATAAAATGGTTAAGGTGTAAATGGCTGCGTTCACACTGCAGGCCTTAGTGCTCAATTCTGATTTATTGCTCAGATCTGATCTTTTTTGTTTGGCTATTCAAATGTATTTTTTAATGTGGCCAATATCAGATTCCAGTGTGAACTGGTCAAGATTCACGATTCAAGATTCAAGAGATTTATTAGTCACATACATACACGAGACATGTAGTGAAATGAAGGTGGCCATGCCCGCCTTGATTGTGCAAAAAAACAATAACAATAGAATAAAATAGAATAGATAATAAAATAGACATGATAAAAAGTACTAAGATAAAATACAATACAATGCTAAGCTTACGAATTGAAGGTAATGAGTCCTATATACACTACTATACAATATACTATACAATATACAGGTATGCTATATATAACTACTATACTATACAAAAACATACAGTTATGTTTTTTAAAGTGACCTTTTTTCCCCCATGCTCCTGAACTGTGTGCAAATGCACAATAAAGAATATGGATGTAAATTATTTTTGACAAATGTCAATCCAGAGTGATGTAAAAGTTGCATGAAAGTTGCATGACTGTTCAGACTGAGGTCACATTGCAAACAAATCTGACCTGTATCTGATTTAGGCATTATGAAAGTGGCCCTAATCAGAATTGAAAAGCTCAGATTCCATGTGATTTGTGCTGTTCACACTGTCATGAAGGAATCGGATCTGAGTCACACATATGAGTAAAAGAAAATCAGATTTGGGCCACTTTCACTTGCAGTATGAAAGTAACGTAGTAGTTTTGAGGATGCTTCAAAGTAATAATCTCTTATCCGTGTCCTTTACAGAGTATTGCCATGGTAATGAGTGAGGACATGTGATGCATTCCTGTGTATGGTATAAATAGCACTGAAATGCCCGTCTGTTTAGCCTCATAATTATCTTCTGTTTATCATGCGTATCTATGAAATTCACATCTCTATTTGGCTCAGTTTGCCCCGTCAGTGTTTTGTGACAAATGAAGGCTTCTCAGGGCGGCTGGGTGGCGCAGCGGACATTGCGCTCATCACCAACGCAAGAGACACCGGGTTCGACTCCGGCTGTCGGCGTTGCCTCCGGCTTGGGCCGGTCGTCATACTAACTCAATTGGCAGAGTTAGCGGTGGAAGTCGATGGGTGGTAATCTGGACGTTGTGGACAGCGACTCCTACAGGTCGGTTGGGGGACGCCTGCACAGCAGAGACAGGAAATGGCGGGGGTAGTGTGAGCCTCCCACAGGTTACACCTCGCCAATGAGAGTCCGCGCTGGCAGGTGAAAAGATGTGACAGGCTGCCTCCTCGTGTATCGGAGGGGACACGTGATGCAAGGCTTCTATCCTCCCTACAGCCGGCCAGTGGGGGGCATATGCGAGCAACGTTCAAGACAGGGGAGGGAAGAATTGGCACAACGGAATTGAGATGGGAGAGAAATAGAAAAAGAGGAGAAAAAAAATGAAGGCCTCTCACACAGTATAGGCTACTTTAGGAATAGTTGTAGTAATAATAATATGCAATAATAACAGCCCACCAGGTGAACTATAATGTCATTCTAATAAGTGTAATTGAGAGCTACTGAGAGGATTAGTGCAGTTCTCCTGGTCTGGTCTGATTTGATGTACCTGAGAGCCCAGCAGTCTACTGCCGGTTGAGTGAATCCAAGCGCCCTTGCCCTGCCCAGCATCAGTGGAGGAGGTACAGTACGACATGTCGAATGAACCCTTTCACTACCACACAGAAGGTTAACCTTTCACTGCCACACTACAGACGGTTAACCGTCTGTAGTGTGGCAGTGAAAGGTTAACCTTCTGTAGTGTGGTAGTGAAAGGTTAACCGTCTGTAGTGTGGTAGTGAAAGGTTAACCTTCTGTAGTGTGGTAGTGAAAGGTTAACCGTCTGTAGTGTGGTAGTGAAAGGTTAACCTTCTGTAGTGTGGTAGTGAAAGGTTAACCTTCTGTAGTGTGGTAGTGAAAGGTTAACCTTCTGTAGTGTGGTAGTGAAAGGTTAACCGTCTGTAGTGTGGCAGTGAAAGGTTAACCTTCTGTAGTGTGGCAGTGAAAGGTTAACCTTCTGTAGTGTGGTAGTGAAAGGGTTAACCCTTTGTCGTGGTGGCAGTGAAAGGGTTAACCTTCTGTATTGTCGCAGTGAAAGGGTTAACCCTTTGGTAGTGTGGCAGTGAAAGGGTTAATAAAATGCCCTTTTGAGCCACAGTTCCTTCATGCCCCCAGGCTGTTGTTGAAAGTTGTTTTTCATAAGTTCAACGTTTGAATCTGTTTTGAAAATAGTTTGTTTTCATTGCTCATATAAATCACTATCTTTCCCAATGTTTCCTCCTGCTCTTCCCAATGTTTCCTCCTGCTCTTCCCAATCTTTCCCAATCTTTCCCAATGTTTCCTCCTGCTCTTCCCAATATTTCCCAATGTTTCCTCCTGCTCTTCCCAATATTTCCCAATGTTTCCTCCTGCTCTTCCCAATGTTTCCCAATGTTTCCTCCTGCTCTTCCCAATATTTCCCAATGTTTCCTCCTGCTCTTCCCAATGTTTCCCAATGTTTCCTCCTGCTCTTCCCAATATTTCCCAATGTTTCCTCCTGCTCTTCCCAATGTTTCCCATGATACCGTACGTAGTGTATATCGAAGACATTGAACGACATATTATAGAGCTCCTTCATTGATGATCTGAAGGACCACAACCTGCTGCTTGGTTTAAGACCAAACACCTCTACACCCAGGGGCCAGGACCACAACCTGCTGCTTGGTTTAAGACCAAACACCTCTACACCCAGGGGCCAGGACCACAACCTGCTGCTTGGTTTAAGACCAAACACCTCTACACCCAGGGGCCAGGACCACAACCTGCTGCTTGGTTTAAGACCAAACACCTCTACACCCAGGGGCCAGGACCACAACCTGCTGCTTGGTTTAAGACCAAACACCTCTACACCCAGGGGCCAGGACCACAACCTCCTGCCTGGTTTAAGACCAAGCAGCTCTACACCCAGGACCATCCCATTATTGAAGCCATCCCATTACTTAAAGCTGTGGCTAGACATATCAAAAGCACCACACACTCATTATGCATATATACAGAAAAGAGCCCAAAGAGGATCGTAATATTGTAGGATTTTAATGTGAACAACTGAACATACTAACATACTGTTTTTAAAGACACATGCTTTGAAGTGTATGGATTTGGTGGAGTTTAAGAAATAATTTACTTCCTGCCAACATATAATGTTCTCAGACAGGGAGGGAGGAAGGGGGTTATGAAGAGGAATTTTATATTTTAAAAGAAATGTGTGTTCTACCACCCTGAATAGTATGTGTATTTCAATTAGTGGGGTGAATCTAAGGAATGGTTTAGATGTACTCTAGCGATGTACCAATATAATCCCAGTTCTTCTGTATGGTGCCATCTGTTTTTTCCCCCCATATGCAGTCACCATTAAGAATACATTCTTGAAGGTAACTAAGTTAGCCAGCAAACTCATTGGTATTCCCACCCCCAACCATTGTGTCACCTCATCCCTGATCCACAAAGTATTCACAATCACATGACCCAGACCACCCACTCTACCAGCACTTTATCCCCCTTCCTTCTGGCTGTAGGTATAGACTACCCATGTGCAGAAAGACCTTCCCTCTGGTCGTAGGTATAGACTACCCATGTACAGAAAGACCTTCCTTCTGGCTGTAGGTATAGACTACCCATGTGCAGAAAAACCTTCCCTCTGGTCGTAGGTATAGACTACCCATGTGCAGAAAAACCTTCCCTCTGGTCGTAGGTATAGACTACCCATGTGCCCGTTTAGCAAGAGCTTAAACAAGAAGAAGCTTTAACCTCTTAAGTTACATGAAATCCAGTCAGTTGTGCAATACACACACATCCACATGCACACACTCACTTTAAACAAACAACACACTGTCGTATTCGATTAAATAGAATAATCTTCAGGACGAGGAGATAACATTTATATGTTTATTCAAAGGTAAGCATCGTTCAGCATGAGTGTAACTCCATTCACGGCTGGCAGCCAACTGCCTGTGAGGACCCCTGGTCAGGTATACATAAGCAAGGTGCGCCTGGCGCGCCTGTCGTAAATGATATATTCACAGCATGAATAATATAGTAAAGATATATTCAAAGCATGAATATTACACACACTGCAGCACCCACTCCACGCTTTAGATCACCTAAACACACTTTATATTTATTGGTAAAGGATTTGCACTACAACTCGTACACCATACTGTAAATTGTACCTAAATTGTACCTCATCCCATTTCTGCTTTGCACTATATAGTATTGTATATTAGTACATTGCATAGCATATTGTATATTGTATGGTAACTCAGTTACTTCTATTCTGCATCGAACATTGTACATAATGTCTATACTGAACACTGTGACCTCTATTTTTACTTCTATTTTACATGCTATACTATTTTATTTCATACTTATCTTGTCTAGCACAGTCTCTGGAGCGTAACAGTAAGAAGCATTTTGTATAAAAGTATTCTGTACTTCTGTATAACAACTATTAAAGAAACTTGAGAAACTTGAAACTTGAATAGTCAATTTTGGTGAGTTGTTTCTATACAATTCACTTATGACAAGTCATAACACCACGCGAGTCTCGGAACGTGCGTACTGCGTTGTGAATGAATGAATGAATGAATGAAAACTTTATTTAACAGTTTGCAGAATGGGTACAATACAGTACGGCTCAATACACACAATTGTGTGTGTGAGAGAGAGAGAAAGAGAGAGAGACATTTGCTTGACTCATTTACTTTGGCTGCGACGATACATTGGCCTGGGCTATTGTTATGCAAAGAGTGGGTATGCGTCTTGGTTGTTTATTCTGAGACAAAGAGCAGCCACCTGTCTGCAAATTAGATGATTTTGTCACAAGCCAGGCGAGTGCCATACCAAAACGACAACCCTGCTCTAAGGGATCAAAAGTAATTGTTGGTAATTGGATCAATTGCATATACTTTTACTTTTGATACATATTTGTATGATTATTACACTGTAAATGAGAGCTATTTTATTGCACTGCTTTTATTCTGTCTGCACTATGCATTGCTTTTTATTCTGTCTATTTTATACTAATTTATGCCTATGTCTATTTGATGTCTGCTGTGAAGCACTTTGGGCTGCAATTATTGTATGAAAGGTGGTATACAAATAAAGTTTAGTATAACAATTATTTCTATTATTAATATGAAATACTTCTCTACTTCCCTTAATAATCATTTTGAATGGATGACTTTTACTTTTACCAGGGTACTATTTCATCTGTGTACTTGTGAGCCCAGCTGACCACCAAAGAATGCAAGGGGGGCGGGACCCAACCAAAGACACTTGCTTCCTGCCACGTAACGGCGCATGCGCATCGCTTGTTGGCTAGTTGGCGACGTGTACCGGTGGAGCTTGTGTTGTGAAGCCAGTGGCGTCTCACCTTTTTACAGGGAAATAAGTGTCATAAAACCTTATATATAAACCTCCTGATAAACAGCGGTGCCATGGGAGGATCGCAGAGTGTCGAGATACCCGGCGGAGGCTCTGAAGGCTACCATGTTCTACGCGTGAGTGCTGCTGGGTGTATAGAGACTGCAGTTAGCTGCTAGCTTAGCATCGGGTACAGGGTGCAGGGGTCCCGGCTAACTGTGTTTACTAGAGGCCGGGGATGACAGCTGGGCCTCCGTTTGGTAAGGACTGCTGCTAAATGAACCTGCACTTAAATTGTGATGGTGCCAGGTTTTCTCACATCTCTTCTTGCACCTGTTTCTTTTCACTAGTAGTCAATGTGGACTTGTTGTCAAGAGAGGCTCATGTAAATTTAGCTATGCCTGGATGTAAATCTAGCTATGCCTGGATGGATGGCAGCTGACTATGCGAATGTTCTTCTTAGATGGCATGAAGCCTGCGACCTGCAGCAGAGAAGACTTGCATGTTTTCTGTCAACAATAATCATACACGACAACCGCTATTTATCATTCAATCTCAGTTCATCCGTTTAAAAGCCAGCAAAATGGGGGACCCTGATGTAAACAAGACAAAGGTCTTTCTCTGGTCTGCATCCCCTTAACAATTTTGTGTATTGTACCCATTCTGCAATCTGTTAAATAAAGTTTTCATTCATTCATGTTGAAGGTTGGCTAGACAAAATAGTAATTGTTAGGGGCTGGTACACACCCCTCCCCCCCTCCTCGGCCTTCTTGTGTGTTTATTATGTCTCTATAGCATTTTCTTTACCTTTTTACATTGAGTCATTTTAGCTGACGCTTTTATCCAAAGCGGAGGTCACCGGGAGGGGTATATCTGTGGCAGCGAAGGGTCCGTGGTGGGTCAAGTCGTGATGAATTGAAAACGGGGGACCCTGATGTAAACGAGACGAAAGTCTTTCTCTGGTCTGCATCCCCTTAACAATGGTTTGTATTGAGCCGTACTGTATTGTACCCATTCTGCAATCTGTTCATATAGTTTTCATTCAATCAATCAATGGCATTGTTCGTCAACTAGTGTCGAACTTGAGTGCATTAGTAGTATAGACATATTGGTAAAAATAAAAACAGTAAATTGGACTAAAAGACTATAGTCCAACCCAACGTGCTCAGAAAAGGTGTGATATCTCTGATACTACAGCAAATCACAGTGTAGCTGCTGGCAGTGTCGCTCAATGCGTCCTATCACGGCTAACCCGCTGAAGTTGTCTCTCCTCTCCTACAGGTTCAGGAGAACTCGCCCGGACACAGAGCCGGCCTGGAGCCTTTCTTTGATTTCATCGTCTCCATCAACAACACCAGGCTGGTAAGTTAGTTAGTGAGGGCAGGGTCAGTGAGACCAATTGGAACAGGGGGACACAGTCGGTGTTTGTTTATGTACAGAAGAGCGAGTGATGGATCAGGGTTCCAGGAGGACACACCACTCTTTTTTGACCTCCTCCTCTCCTCCAGAACAAGGACAACGACACTCTGAAGGACCTGCTCAAGGCCAGCGTGGAGAAGCCCGTGAGGATGCTGGTCTACTCCTCCAAGACGCTGGAGCTCAGAGAGTCCACCGTCACCCCTAGCAACCTGTGGGGGGGCCAGGGACTGCTGGGAGTCTCCATTCGCTTCTGCAGCTTCGAGGGAGCCAATGAGAACGTCTGGCATGTGCTGGTCAGTATGAACCAATGAGAATGCCTGTCTTGTTTCTCTTGTGTGGAAAGGTTCTGGCCTGTATACTGTCTGTATGTCATCTGTAGGATTTATGTTGTCGGTCGCATCCGTCTGTAACGTTTATGTCCGACTAACTATACTGTTGTTATTATCGATAGAGTATACATATTTTCCAAACCTTTATTTAAACTCAAAGGTTTCCCTTATTTACAGTCACGTCGAGTGTCTGTGTTATTATTATCAATAGAGTATACACATGTCTCATCGGTCCAGCAGATCAGACCCTCGTCTTTATTTTTATTTCATATTTTATCTTGTTCTTTACCTTTTTATTAGTTACTTCTTTTATATATATAGTTTTTTTTTTTTTTTTTTTTTTTGAGAAAATTCAAATTGTAAATCCGGATTTGTTTTGGCAGTCAGAGTTGTATGTTGAGTTGTTTTTTTGTGGAGGACATCTTCAGTTTTGCAGGATTTTTGGAGAAAGCATGGCACTTGAGACAAAACACACTGTATCCTATATAATTGTATTTGTATTCCTCTTGTTTCTTTGTTTACATACATTGCGTACAGCTTTGTGTTATATTACGTTTTATTGTATTTTCTTGTGGCCATCTTGGTCTATATGTCATTTGTCAAGTAATTGGTCAAGTATATTATTATATACTTATTGTTATGTGTCTTGTAAGCCCATATGGGCTGGGCATGAAAATAAAAAAACATCAAATCAAATAAAATCAAAATATATTATTGTAATTTCTATTACCCTGCCTGTGCCTGCCCTCCCCCTCCCTCCCTCCCCTGTGCCGTTATGACCCCTGACTTTGCTCAAGGGGATCAATAAAGAAAGATGCATCTTATCTTATCTGTGATACGTACACATGCTATCTTGGAACGTGCGCCGTCTACCAGCACTCAGATGGGAGGTTCTGTACGTTCTGCCTGTCACTCGCATTGCTGTGTAAAGTGTCGTTGACACCAAATGTCTCCCAATTTGACTTTGTATTTGAGTATCTTCTGCTCTTCCCCTCGTCTGTCTGTCCTACAGGAAGTCGAGCCCAACTCCCCGGCTGCTCTGGCCGGCCTGCGGCCGAACACGGATTACATCATAGGAGCGGACACTGTTATGAATGAGGTATGTGTTGTGTAGCATGTTATGAATGAGGTATGTGTTGTGTAGCATGTTATGAATGAGGTATGTGTTGTGTAGCATGTTATGAACGAGGTATGTGTTGTGTAGCATGTTATGAATGAGGTATGTGTTGTGTAGCGTGTTATGAATGAGGTATGTGTTGTGTAGTGGGGGTGGGAATCACCAGAGGCCTCACGATACGATACTATCACGATACTTGAGTCACGATACGATAGTATTGCGATACTAAATATATTGCGATATGCTGAGTATTGCGATATTAATATTGAGATATATTGCGATTTATTACCTTTTTTCAACTGCAAAGTAAAACTTTGTCAACATGTTTTATCTAATAAAATAAAGTTCAGTCTGTTCATCTCACTTCAATCATTTTTATTGCAGAACATGGGATTTTCTCAAGCAGACAGATGGCAACACTGTAATCTGTGTTGCATGTACCTGACAAACTGAACTGTCTGTATTACAGTCATATTCCATGTGTGTGTGTGTGGACTACTGTACTATTACAGGTATTGAAATTAACAATGCAACTTCCTTATACAAAAAAATATATATATATATTTTTTATGAATAATTAAATATCGATACTTGGCATCCCTGTATCGATACAGTATCGCCACGCAAAGTAGCGCGATACTACTACGTATCGATTTTTTCCCCACACCCCTAATGTGCTGGGTAGCGTGTTATGAACGAGGTATGTGTTTGGTAGCAGGTTATGAATGAGGTATGTGTTTGGTAGCATGTTATGAACGAGGTATGTGTTTGGTAGCATGTTATGAATGAGGTATGTGTTTGGTAGCATGTTATGAACGAGGTATGTGTTTGGTAGCATGTTATGAATGAGGTATGTGTTTGGTAGCATGTTATGAACGAGGTATGCGTTTGGTAGCATGTTATGAACGAGGTATGTATTTGGTAGCATGTTATGAACGAGGTATGTGTTTGGTAGCATGTTATGAACGAGGTATGTGTTTGGTAGCATGTTATGAACGAGGTATGTGTTTGGTAGCATGTTATGAATGAGGTATGTGTTTGGTAGCATACTTGATATGAATCGCACTATACAAAATCACGGTTATTATTATTATGTTGCCCACCACCTCCTCCTCCCTGTCTCACTCTACCTCTCTCTCTATCACTCTCTCTCTCACTCTCTATCACTCTCTCTCTCACTCTACCTCTCTCTCTCTCACTCTCTCTCTGTCTCTCTCTCACTCGCTCCTCTCTCTCTCTCTCTCTCTCTCTCCCCCTCCCCCCCCCCCCCCCCCCCCCCCCAGTCAGAAGACCTGTTCTCTCTGATAGAGACCCACGAGGGGAAGGGGCTGAAGCTCTATGTGTACAACACAGACACTGATAACTGCAGAGAGGTCGTCATCACACCTAACAGTGCCTGGGGAGGAGAGGGCAGGTGAGCCACGCACATCATGCACACACTAGTTCTCACATCATTTATACTAGGGATGGGCATAGCTTTTCAAATAGTTGTTAAATTATAAAAAATATAAAATAGAGTTTATGCGAATATCGTTTTGTCTAAAAAGAAAATGTTCCCTTATTTTACCGGCAACTACACTGTAGTGTATTGAGAGGGGACCCTATTAACTGTTACACCCACCGCTGAACGGCATGCTGGGTACAGGTAGCTAGCTAGCCAGGTAGCATAACAGTATGTTAACACTTTGAATGCCCAGCAGGGGGCGCTCATTTAGTGCTTGAATGCCCAGCACCACTCCAATGTTAACGTTAATATCGCCTAATCTATGTTTTAAATTATGGCTGTGTCTAATCTGCCCGTCGCATTATCAATGACCCATTTCCAGTCAACATTGTCGAAGCAGATTGTTTTTTTATCGGTTCATTTCCGTTTGATAGCATTTTGAAAAGCACTCGTTTTCACGGAAAAAAGAAGAGATTCTATGATAATCGCCCTTTACTGTAATATTCTAGAACGTTGTCATTTTGCGGCCTATTTATGAATCGTTTTCAAATAAACGCTAGATTATCGATAGTATTATGTGTACGTGTGCACGCTAGTGCCGCGCGCTGAAGATAGATTCTCTCAGTTCCTGATCACTCTTACAGTCAAACAGTCATATCACATTATAGGGGAAACGCTTATATCTCCGTGAAAAAAGGTCTGATTATCCTAATACTGGTAAAATAGATTCCTTACCTGAGATCAGATGGTATCCAAATGGATTATTCCAATTCCTGATCGCCATTCCGGAAATCTATCCTTTTATTGATCCACTGCTACGTACTGTAAAACACATAATCCCTGCTGCTCTGAGAGTCCAGCCTGAAGCTGATCGACTCCGGTTACATGCGTGAGAAGTAAAATGTGGAGTCCGGGTTTTTTTTTCTCATGCTTTTTCATTGAGTCCAATCCAAAAGGGTGAATTACCATCTGGGAGACGATAGGGGGTGCTTTTTTCACATCTGAGCGCCTGGGGTGGCTGAATTACCAACGGTAGACTCGGTTGATGAAATATGAATTCAGATCGCTAATAAATTAAAAAAAAACAAGAAAAAACGAATATTTTCGTTATGGGCATTCAACCCGCGGGGGGTAAACCCGAGAAAACTCGGGTTGGGCATTCAAAGTGTTAACAGCTGGGAGATCAGAAAAGAGAGAGAGACTGGAGATGTTACACGGTAGCAACGTTTTGTACGTTTGTCGTGTTGTTTCACTAAAGCTCACACAGTTCATGCATCAGTGATGTAACGTTCAGAATTAATGCTTTTGTTCCTGGAAATACATTCATTCATTCAATTCATTAGTAGCTGAATAGTTCTTCCCAGTGACTGGAATAGTCATTTTGTGAGTTTTTGCCCATCCCTAATGCATACATACAGATTTTCCACACTGATCCGTCACAAAACAAAGAGAAAACAAAGTAGTTTTTTTTAAATTTTTTATAGGAACTACAGCTAACGTAATTGCGTGTTGTGCAGACGCAACTAAACAGACAGGGTAACCTCTCCATACTTTTCTGTCCCGTCAAAACGGACACAGATCTGGTGGAGATGGACATGTATCAGCTCTGTCCAACAAACGGGACACATAGACGTAGACTAACTGATACGACGGATCAGTGTCCGATCTCCTTAATCAGCATATGTGCAGGGTATCTGTGGGCTATTAAAAAGTATTAAATTCATAATTCTCAATTTTAAGGCCTTAACCCGGGTAACCGTCGGTAGTGTGATAGTAAAGGGTTAACCTTTTGTAGTGCGGCAGTGAAAGGGTTAACCTGCTGTCGTGCGGCAGTGAAAGGGTTAACCTGCTGTCGTGTGGCAGTGAAAGGGTTAACCTGCTGTCGTGTGGCAGTGAAAGGGTTAACCTGCTGTCGTGCGGCAGTGAAAGGGTTAACCTGCTGTCGTGTGGCAGTGAAAGGGTTAAAGGGTATTAAAAAAAAATACGTTCATTCCATTTGCACAGTGTTGAATGCCCACGCTCCCTCTTAGGTCAGATCGATAACTTCATAACTCATTGGTCTGCCTATCTACACCTCAAACAGCGTCCTGTGAAGTGGTTGACACGCAGGACCAACCGAGTCTACAAAATGTTGTTGTTACCACTGACCGACAAGAGACAGCGAATGCACCGTTCCGACCCCCGTCAGTCATCGACCTTAGGTCGAGTGATTGCAGTTGCGGAATCTTTTAATTTATATTTGCACTGGGAAGGACTCTCTATATTCAGAGGAGGTCCATTTCCCTAATCCGTCTAAGGTATTAAAGCCATACTTCTATTTGCCTTAATGCATAAGCATAGGTCTTCTTTTACTCTAACGTATTAAAGCCATACTTCTATTTGCCTTAATGCATAAGCATAGGTCTTCTTTTACTCCGTAGGGATAAAGCCTTTCTCCTCCTCCTCCGTCTGGGGAAAAAGTTCTTTTTTATATCATATATTAGGCACAATACAGGCACATTGCAGCACATTATCATTATTATTATTATTATTATTATTACTGGTAAAGTTACAATGCAAAAATACATCTCCATCCTTACCCGTCTTTTTGGGAAAAATAGAAGGCAAAACGTGGTTTCCAAAAGAAGATTGTTTTTATTTTTTAACCGTAGAAAATTACATTTTAAGGGTTCAGTTTCATTTATAAAAGTACACAGGTTTTTCAGCTTACTATATATCAGGTTTCAGTCTTCTCCTCAAAATCTCTCAAAAAAGTCTCTAAGTAACATTCTTCTTCTCTCTCCAGCTCAGTGTAAAAATCCCTCCCTGCTCTCGCCAGTTGGCCCTTTTTATAAGGTCCGTCACGTCACGCCATCGTCAGTACATAGCTCCAATCACCGTACATTACGTGTCATATCCCTCCTTCAGTTATTTGTTACTTTGCAGTTACATATCAAATCAAGTAATTTATAAGAATACAATGCCCCTCTGACTAGCGCCCCCCCTTCTTGGCCTTGCATTCCAGCCGGTCACTTCTCTACTGCATGGGGCCTCTTTCGTTCTGAGACGAGGGCGAGGCAGACTTCCGTAATATATCTTACATAGCCCACCACATACATATACAGAGATATACAGGTACAATACAGTACTCGGTGTACTATATTACATTAGTTTACATTACATTATAGTCATTATACTCTGCTCTCCTTCCTCTTCTGATTCAAGACTTCAACCAGCAACCCTCCCCGTCTGAAAGGGTTTAACATTACACAGCTCTTTCTCCTCCGTCCCTGTCTCTCTCCTCTCCAGAGGCCCAACATTCTGTTGGTTCACTCCCTTTTCACAGCTTTTCACAGACATTTTCTATGGAGACATCTAAAGGCTCAGTTCCATTTTTTATAAGAGAGAGTTCAGTTCCAAGATTTATACTGGTCATATAGGAACGACCCAGGATGTCATTGTCAAAAAGTGTCACTTGTTCTGTGGCACATCTCACCCACTCTGTCATTCTGGGCGGTCATTGTCCATCATCAACTGAATAATGAAGCATATAATTACATGTGAAAAAAGGTATATACGGTCATATAGGAATGACCCAGGATGTCATTGTCAAAAGTGTCACTTGTTCTGTGGCACGTCTCACCCACTCTGTCATTCTGGGCGGTCATTGTCCATCATCAACTGAATAATGAAGCATATAATTACATGTGAAAAAAGGTATATACGGCTATATTGTTACATAAACAACAACAAAAAATTCAAAATAGAAATCACTGTTCTTCTTTAGAGAACAGGGCTTTTGCTTTTTAAAAATTGTAATCACTGTTCTTTCTCAGAGAACAGGGCTCTTGCTTCTTTTTTTGATTATATTTCTACCAACATTTTTATGTCATTGGTAAGGTGATTTTGATGACTTTCGTGCTTTCTTCGGCCTCTCGTAGTCCGCCCAGCCTCTGGAAGATGGTGGCGATGCACTTGTACCGGGGACTTCTTGTCTTGACCCCCCGGATCGAGAGGCCAGAGATCTTGGGTCTGGCAGGCCTTGACCTTTTTCACCTCCCCTGACTTCTTGACCGACCACACTACTGTGCTCGGTGGAGGGCAGGACAGGATAAATCTTCGGGTCCCTCCGCGCATAACGGATTCCAGATTGAACTTTGATGTTGGACGTGCTCATCTTAGGATAAAAGATCAAATCCATTCTATAATATTCGCAGCTGTTTCCCCAACTCTTGACGGTCGCCCATGTCTTGCCGAAATTTGTGTCACTCTCTCGGGTAACCATGTAGATCTTTACCCAGGCCGGGAGGATACCGGCCCAGTTACCTCCCACCAACACATGGGCGACACTGGATCTCTCTTCTGACGCAGCGTCCAAGTAGTAGAAGTCCTCGTACTGCATCCTGGTGAAAGGGTCAGAATAAGGTCTTCTCCCGGGTTTTATTCCCACTATGTCGGGCCAACTGGCAGGGGACTTAAGTTCTTCATTTGTCATCATTCTGCCAGTTCCTGTATATAACTGAGATCGTTGGCCGTCATCTACAACGTCCCATTTTCCTCTCTGGAGCGTTATTTTCTTCATCCAGGTTATTCCTAGGCCCAGAGACATTTTATCCTCCGGTGTTGTCATCGCAGTGGCTGTCTGTCCCTGGTCAGGCATTTTTGGTGAAGCCAGACTTGGTGATGATGACACGAGGGCCGCTCTCAATCTATCAAGGGGGTCTTGATCCAAAATACTCAATACGCTATCACCATGTAACGTAAGTTCGTCTGAGATGGTATATCCCTTAACCGCCATTCTCCGGTGGTGTCTGTTCGTTCCAGCGTTCCTGTCTAGTGTGTGAGAGAGACAACACTGGTCCTCTTTTATCTTCATTTCAGAAGAGGCTCCGTCATAGTTGAAGGCCAAATTCTCTTTTTTGCATAATTTACGGCCCTCCCTGACCGGGAGAGGAGGCCCATACGACGTAGTAGATTTATTGTAATAATGACCCCTATTATCACAATGCAGGGGAGGGCCCATCTCACTATCCCCCTCATCACCGCCCTGGCTGTCTGTACCATGGAAGTGGCAAAATTCCAAACATCACCCACTCTGTCTTTCTGGGCGGTCATTTTCCATTGTCTTAATAGCGTCTGTACTGGGGGACGAGATGGCGATTGTGGGGTCACGTGGCTGTGACTCTCCACACCCCCTCTGCCATCTCGGTACCTTGTTACCCTGGTAGCCGGCGGGAAGACTTGCATCTGTTGTTCCCTGGCTGGACGGCTCGACAGGATAGGGGTCACGTTGTTGCTTGGTATCCGGCGGGAAGACTTGCATCTGTTGTTCCCGGCCGATGCACCCAGGCTGTTGTCGTCTTGGTCATCTTGGTCACCTTGGTCATCTTGGTCATCTTGGTCATCTTGGGGTCACCCCCTCTGACCTCTTGGATCTCTCCCATAGTTTGAGGTAGGTTGATTCGTCACTTCTCGGGCGACCCCCACGGGTTCCCGAGAATTGTAGCAGCAGTCCTCTATTGAAGTGTGGTTGGCCTGGTCGTGTGACCCTGTCCGTAGGCCTCGCAGGACATCACAGATACAGTCCACAGAGGACTCATTTCTTTTCTCTCTTTCAGGTCCATTCAGGGCTCTCGTCGCCCTGTAACCTGGGTCCAGGCCGATGTCTCTCTGTCCGGTCTGGGAGGTCTAGGAGGTCTGGGAGGTCTGGGAGGTCTGGGAGGTCTAGATGAGGACCCTGAGGATGCTCTGTAGCTTGACCTATCCCGGTCTTCCTCCATTTCCGATTTCTGACCTGAGTCAGTATATTCCTTCTTGCCATTCGCTGCGTCGTCCACTGACTCCGGGGGACAGCCCCCCCCCCCCCCCCCCCGTCTAAGAGTGTGGCACTGGTTCAGGTTTTGTCCCCCTCACCAGCGCACATTGTTCACAGATCTTTCGGACTGTTGTTTCCGTCCACTTCCTTCTTGCACAGGGGGTCTACCCTGTGTTGTGCTTGTCTCGGTCCAGACTGGGTAGTTAGTTACTTTTTTATGTCTGGTATTAGCTCCGGCTAGTTAGCCAGCTTGTAGATTCAGGCTATGTAGCCTCTTATAGACTCAGCCCCTGCTGATAACACCAGCCTGTATTATTACGCCGGTTCCACTTCCGTCACAGTAGCAGGACTTATGCAGGACTTATTTTGAACTTATGTTCTTAGCCCCGGAACCTCCAATCCGTTTTGACAGACCTATAAACCAGTGACTTGGCCGCCCAAGCACCACAGCGTCCTGTGCCAGGTTGCACTTGCTTGAGTGTCATGTGTCAGGGCCCCAGAAGGTAATTTCTCCCTTTGTTGCCCTTATCTCTGCTTGCTGCTCGGGGGTTAGTTTCTCCATCTTATCCCCTGGATCTTGACCGGGGGTCTTTACCTCTCTTTCCATCATTTGGGCCATTGAAGCCTCGTTGGTGAGCTAGCGTCTCCTTGTGCTAGCTTCTCTTTAGCTGTTACTCAATATGTTGAGTAATCAGAACTGTGTTCAGTTTCAGAGGTATTTAGCTCCCCATCCTGTTCAGGCTCAGACTCAGTTTCACCTGAAGGCGTCATCTGTGGCCTCGGGTTCTGATCCTTCATCTGAATATCGCCATCCTCCTCTTCTTGGTTTTTTCCATTTCCACACTCGTCATTGATAGTGCGTCGCCGTGTTCTTGAGCGAGACACATCACCCCTTACTGCCCCCGTTAAGCAGGTTGGCACCTTGCATGGCTGCCTCCGCCGTCTGTGTCTCTGAAGCCCTTGCAGGTTCCGGAAGCTCATGTAACACTGGTCACAGTAGTATGGTTTCTCTTGTGTGTGTACCATGTGGTGTAGTGTAAGGTTACGCTTCGCCTTGAAGCTCTTTCCACACTGGTCACAGCAGTAAGGTTTCTCTTCTGTGTGTACCGTGTGGTGAATTCTAAGCTCTCTCTTCGTCTTGAAGGCCTTCTCACACTGGGTGCAACCGTAAGGTTTATTTTCTGTGTGTACCACGTGGTGACGTCTAAGGTGATCCTTCGCCTTGAAGCTCCTTCCACACTGGTCACAGCAGTAAGGTTTCTCTTCTGTGTGTACCGTGTGGTGACTTTTAAGTTCTGCCTTCGTCTTGAAGGTCTTCCCACACTGGACACAGCAGTAAGGTTTCTCTTCTGTGTGTACCACGTGGTGTTGTTTAAGTTCTGCCTTCGTCTTGAAGGTCTTCCCACACTGGTCACAACCGTAAGGTTTATTTTCTGTGTGTACCACGTGGTGACGTCTAAGGTGATCCTTCGCCTTGAAGCTCCTTCCACACTGGTCACAGCAGTAAGGTTTCTCTTCTGTGTGTACCGTGTGGTGACTTTTAAGATGATGCTTTGTCTTGAAGCTCTTTCCACACTGGACACAGCAGTAAGGTTTCTCCCCTGTGCCAATTACGGCTTGCTGTACAGCCGGCAGCTCTGGGTATTGTGATTTGCTTGGTTCTGTGAATTCCTCCCTTGTGGTCCTCACCCCTGCTTGCTGTTCTGGGGTTAGTGCGGCCCACTTGTCTGGAGACAGGTATATGTAATTCATCTTCCGGGATTTAATTTCCTCCCGTCTTGCCCTCGTCTCCGCTTGCCGTTCTGGGGTTAACGCCCCCCAGTCGTCTGCAGAGAGGTATTCGATGCCGGAAGGATCCTTTTTCCTTGTTCTCTCCTTGGTCGTTTTCGGGGGAGGCTCCTGGGAGGCCCCCCCTTTGTCAGATAGCATTTTAACTTGGTCATACAGCATACATTCGATACGTAGCTGGTCTTGTGACCATGCTGCGCATCGGGCTGCCAGTGGGTTACCCCCTGGGACTCCTCTGAGTAGCTTTTCAAGCAGTGAGCATGATCCTTGCATAGGTGTTCCATTCATGACTGATCCTGCTGCATCATTGAGAGACATGCTCCCGCCTCGCACCTGTGCGATTAGTTTCTCCACCATCTTATACCCTGGATCTTGACCGGGGGTCCTTACTTCTCTTTCCATCAGTTGGTCCATTGAGGCCCTTTCGGGGATCTCTAGTCCTTTGAGATGTCTCAACATGCGAGCTAGCGTCTCGTGTGCTTGTATCTCCTGAGCGAGCATCTGCTGCGCCAGCTTCTCATGAGCTAGTATCTGCTGCGCCAGTTTCTTCTGAGCTACCCGTGCCAACTTCTCCTGAGCTAGCATCTGCCGCGCCAGCCTCTCCTGAGCTACCCGTGCCAGCTTCTCCTGGGCTAGCATCTCCTGGGCTGGCTTCTCTTGTGCTAGCTCCTCCTGAGCTAGCTTCTGGCGTGCCAGCTCCTCCTGAGCTAGCATCTCTCGTGCTGGCTCCTCCTGAGCTAGCTTCTCTCGTGCTAGCTCCTCTTGAGCTAGCTTCTCTCGTGCTAGCTCCTCCTGAGCTAGCTTCTCTCGTGCTAGCTCCTCCTGAGCTAGCTTCTCTCGTGCTAGCTCCTCCTGAGCTAGCTTCTCTCGTGCTAGCTCCTCTTGAGCTAGCTTCTCTCGTGCTAGCTCCTCCTGAGCTAGCTTCTCTCGTGCTAGCTCCTCTTGAGCTAGCTTCTCTCGTGCTAGCTCCTCCTGAGCTAGCTTCTCTCGTGCTAGCTCCTCTTGAGCTAACTTCTCTCGTGCTAGCTCCTCCTGAGCTAGCTTCTCTCGTGCTAGCTCCTCTTGAGCTAGCTTCTCTTGTGCTAGCTCCTCCTGAGCTAGCTTCTGGCGTGCCAGCTCCTCCTGAGCTGGCTTCTCTCGTGCTAGCTCCTCTTGAGCTAGCTTCTCTCGTGCTAGCTCCTCCTGAGCTAGCTTCTCTCGTGCTAGCTCCTCTTGAGCTAGCTTCTCTCGTGCTAGCTCCTCCTGAGCTAGCTTCTCTCGTGCTAGCTCCTCTTGAGCTAGCTTCTCTCGTGCTAGCTCCTCCTGAGCTAGCTTCTCTCGTGCTAGCTCCTCTTGAGCTAGCTTCTCTTGTGCTAGCTCCTCCTGAGCTAGCTTCTGGCGTGCCAGCTCCTCCTGAGCTGGCTTCTCTCGTGCTAGCTCCTCTTGAGCTAGCTTCTCTCGTGCTAGCTCCTCCTGAGCTAGCTTCTCTCGTGCTAGCTCCTCTTGAGCTAGCTTCTCTCGTGCTAGCTCCTCCTGAGCTAGCTTCTCTCGTGCTAGCTCCTCTTGAGCTAGCTTCTCTCGTGCTAGCTCCTCCTGAGCTAGCTTCTCTCGTGCTAGCTCCTCTTGAGCTAGCTTCTCTTGTGCTAGCTCCTCCTGAGCTAGCTTCTGGCGTGCCAGCTCCTCCTGAGCTGGCTTCTCTCGTGCTAGCTCCTCTTGAGCTAGCTTCTCTCGTGCTAGCTCCTCCTGAGCTAGCTTCTCTCGTGCTAGCTCCTCTTGAGCTAGCTTCTCTCGTGCTAGCTCCTCCTGAGCTAGCTTCTCTCGTGCTAGCTCCTCTTGAGCTAGCTTCTCTCGTGCTAGCTCCTCCTGAGCTAGCTTCTCTCGTGCTAGCTCCTCTTGAGCTAGCTTCTCTTGTGCTAGCTCCTCCTGAGCTAGCTTCTGGCGTGCCAGCTCCTCCTGAGCTGGCTTCTCTCGTGCTAGCTCCTCTTGAGCTAGCTTCTCTCGTGCTAGCTCCTCCTGAGCTAGCTTCTCTCGTGCTAGCTCCTCTTGAGCTAGCTTCTCTCGTGCTAGCTCCTCCTGAGCTAGCTTCTCTCGTGCTAGCTCCTCTTGAGCTAGCTTCTCTCGTGCTAGCTCCTCCTGAGCTAGCTTCTCTCGTGCTAGCTCCTCTTGAGCTAGCTTCTCTTGTGCTAGCTCCTCCTGAGCTAGCTTCTGGCGTGCCAGCTCCTCCTGAGCTGGCTTCTCTCGTGCTAGCTCCTCTTGAGCTAGCTTCTCTCGTGCTAGCTCCTCTTGAGCTAGCTTCTCTCGTGCTAGCTCCTCCTGAGCTAGCTTCTCTCGTGCTAGCTCCTCTTGAGCTAGCTTCTCTTGTGCTAGCTCCTCCTGAGCTAGCTTCTGGCGTGCCAGCTCCTCCTGAGCTGGCTTCTCTCGTGCTAGCTTCTGGGTGTTAGCACTGGCTTGTTAGCCGATGTAGTGCTAGTTAGCTTCCGTCTGGCTACGGCCAGCTCCTGGGTCTTCCGTCTAGCCAGCTCATGGGTCGCACCGTCTGGCTAGCTCATGGGTCTTCCGTCTGGCTAGGGCCAGCTCATGGGTGTTAGCACTGGCTTGTTAGCCGATGTAGTGCTAGTTAGCTTCGGTCTGGCTACGGCCAGCTCCTGGGTCTTCCTTCTGGCTAAAGCCAGCTCATGGGTGTTAGCACTGGCTTGTTAGCCGATGTAGTGCTAGTTAGCTTCCGTCTGGCTACGGCCAGCTCCTGGGTCTTCCGTCTAGCCAGCTCATGGGTCGCACCGTCTGGCTAGCTCATGGGTCTTCCGTCTGGCTAGGGCCAGCTCATGGGTGTTAGCACTGGCTTGTTAGCCGATGTAGTGCTAGTTAGCTTCCGTCTGGCTACGGCCAGCTCCTGGGTCTTCCGTCTAGCTAGGGCCAGCTCATGGGTGTTAGCACTGGCTTGTTAGCCGATGTAGTGCTAGTTAGCTTCCGTCTGGCTACGGCCAGCTCCTGGGTCTTCCGTCTAGCCAGCTCATGGGTCGCACCGTCTGGCTAGCTCATGGGTCTTCCGTCTGGCTAAAGCCAGCTCATGGGTGTTAGCACTGGCTTGTTAGCCGATGTAGTGCTAGTTAGCTTCGCCTTTCTGTGAACGGTCGTTTTGACTTCGCTTCACATCCACTCTCCCATACTCACATACGGTATCTTTGGGCTAGGTAGCCATCCAGCTCGCCTTTCTGTGAACGGCCGTTTTGGCTTCGCTTCACATCCAGTCTCCCCTTACAAACAGTGTCTTTGGGCTAGGAAGCCCTCGCTTTTCTGTGAACAAAGCATGAAAGTGATCTTTGCATTGCAACTTCACCCAGCAGAATTTTTACAGTAATCACAAAAATATACTTTAAGCGTGATCCTTTGTTTAAGTAGAACCTCCTACTTTTTCTTTTTTTTGACTGTAAGAAAACATTACGTAACTTTTTAGTCATGAGTAAACCTTTTTACCGCAATCACAAAAATATACTTTAAGCGTGATCCTTTGTTTAAGTAGAACCTCCTACTTTTTCTTTTTTTTGACTGTAAGAAAACATTACGTAACTTTTTAGTCATGAGTAAACCTTTTTACCGCAATCACAAAAATATACTTTAAGCGTGATCCTTTGTTTAAGTAGAACCTCCTACTTTTTCTTTTTTTTGACTGTAAGAAAACATTACGTAACTTTTTAGTCATGAGTAAACCTTTTTACCGCAATCACAAAAATATACTTTAAGCGTGATCCTTTGTTTAAGTAGAACCTCCTACTTTTTCTTTTTTTTGACTGTAAGAAAACATTACGTAACTTTTTAGTCATGAGTAAACCTTTTTACCGCAATCACAAAAATATACTTTAAGCGTGATCCTTTGTTTAAGTAGAACCTCCTACTTTTTCTTTTTTTTGACTGTAAGAAAACATTACGTAACTTTTTAGTCATGAGTAAACCTTTTTACCGCAATCACAAAAATATACTTTAAGCGTGATCCTTTGTTTAAGTAGAACCTCCTACTTTTTCTTTTTTTTTTTGACTGTAAGAAAACATTACGTAACTTTTTAGTCATGAGTAAACCTTTTTACCGCAATCACAAAAATATACTTTAAGCGTGATCCTTTGTTTAAGTAGAACCTCCTACTTTTTCTTTTTTTTGACTGTAAGAAAACATTACGTAACTTTTTAGTCATGAGTAAACCTTTTTACCGCAATCACAAAAATATACTTTAAGCGTGATCCTTTGTTTAAGTAGAACCTCCTACTTTTTTGATTTTGCCAAGTCTGTAATTTAATTTTTACTCCAGAGGATTTTGACAGTAGTCCTGTCTTCTTCGGCCGTTTTAGCACCTATTTTGGTTAGTATAAATGCCCACTCGCCAGGGACGCCATGTTGAATGCCCACGCTCCCTCTTAGGTCAGATCGATAACTTCATAACTCATTGGTCTGCCTATCTACACCTCAAACAGCGTCCTGTGAAGTGGTTGACACGCAGGACCAACCGAGTCTACAAAATGTTGTTGTTACCACTGACCGACAAGAGACAGCGAATGCACCGTTCCGACCCCCGTCAGTCATCGACCTTAGGTCGAGTGATTGCAGTTGCGGAATCTTTTAATTTATATTTGCACTGGGAAGGACTCTCTATATTCAGAGGAGGTCCATTTCCCTAATCCGTCTAAGGTATTAAAGCCATACTTCTATTTGCCTTAATGCATAAGCATAGGTCTTCTTTTACTCTAACGTATTAAAGCCATACTTCTATTTGCCTTAATGCATAAGCATAGGTCTTCTTTTACTCCGTAGGGATAAAGCCTTTCTCCTCCTCCTCCGTCTGGGGAAAAAGTTCTTTTTTATATCATATATTAGGCACAATACAGGCACATTGCAGCACATTATCATTATTATTATTATTATTATTATTACTGGTAAAGTTACAATGCAAAAATACATCTCCATCCTTACCCGTCTTTTTGGGAAAAATAGAAGGCAAAACGTGGTTTCCAAAAGAAGATTGTTTTTATTTTTTAACCGTAGAAAATTACATTTTAAGGGTTCAGTTTCATTTATAAAAGTACACAGGTTTTTCAGCTTACTATATATCAGGTTTCAGTCTTCTCCTCAAAATCTCTCAAAAAAGTCTCTAAGTAACATTCTTCTTCTCTCTCCAGCTCAGTGTAAAAATCCCTCCCTGCTCTCGCCAGTTGGCCCTTTTTATAAGGTCCGTCACGTCACGCCATCGTCAGTACATAGCTCCAATCACCGTACATTACGTGTCATATCCCTCCTTCAGTTATTTGTTACTTTGCAGTTACATATCAAATCAAGTAATTTATAAGAATACAATGCCCCTCTGACTAGCGCCCCCCCTTCTTGGCCTTGCATTCCAGCCGGTCACTTCTCTACTGCATGGGGCCTCTTTCGTTCTGAGACGAGGGCGAGGCAGACTTCCGTAATATATCTTACATAGCCCACCACATACATATACAGAGATATACAGGTACAATACAGTACTCGGTGTACTATATTACATTAGTTTACATTACATTATAGTCATTATACTCTGCTCTCCTTCCTCTTCTGATTCAAGACTTCAACCAGCAACCCTCCCCGTCTGAAAGGGTTTAACATTACACAGCTCTTTCTCCTCCGTCCCTGTCTCTCTCCTCTCCAGAGGCCCAACATTCTGTTGGTTCACTCCCTTTTCACAGCTTTTCACAGACATTTTCTATGGAGGCTCAGTTCCATTTTTTATAAGAGAGAGTTCAGTTCCAAGATTTATACTGGTCATATAGGAACGACCCAGGATGTCATTGTCAAAAAGTGTCACTTGTTCTGTGGCACATCTCACACAGGTATTGCATTTTGGAGGGGGCAGCCTGGCTGTCGGGAGATTAAATAATATGAAATGTTTTTGTAGTCGAGTCATGGGGCCACCAGGACCTTGGTGCGTCTGGCGAGAGCTTGTACGGAACGCGCAAGAATGTAAACTGGCTCGCAAGTGCAGCCGCCAGTTCAGTGTCGCTATGTGGGTTTATTTTTGGTCGTGAAATTGGTAATACATTTCACTCTTTAAGTGGTATTAAAACGTCTTAAATTTAACTTGTTGAAACCTGCAGATGCCCTGTTTTAGCTTAAAGGAACACGGCAACTTTTTTGGGAAATTAGCTTAATTGCCATCTACCCTGGAGTTAGACAAGCAGATACCCTTTTCTTCTCTGTGCATGCATTAGGCTTAGGGAAACAGCCGCACCGTTAGCCTAGCTTAGTGTCATTCACTGGAAGTAGGTGTGCCAGTGTAGCCTAGTTCCCAACAGTCACGAAATACACTCCAAATACAACTCCAAAACGTTCCTGTAAACGTGTGACCTGTGTATTTACCACGTGGAGAAATGAAAATTAGACATTTTCGTTTTCTAAGCAGATATATACTCGGAATTTTTTTTTGGCCGAACCACTGCTGCCTGGGCGGCGTGAATATTAAAGGCAACCAACTTGTGTTCAGCTTTTCGTTCAGCGTTTCTCTGATTGGCCGCACGGCCAATCAATCAATCCACTAGCACACGCCCTCGCGCAAAGAGAGACGCGGCAAAAGCGCTGGTCGAACCAGCGGTGTTCTGTTGTGTGACTGTACTACAGCGGTGTTCTGTTGTGTGACTGTACTAAACACTTCCACCACATGACCGACATTTGACATACAGTACACCTCCTATCTATGTTGGGATTATGTTTGGTCATGACAAAACAATAAAAATCGCTACTGTTAGTAAGCTGCCACCACCCACTTCAATGACAGAGCTCTCATATTTGCGAATGCATAAACTATATCTTAAATTATGGCGATGTGTCTAATATGGCTGTCGCGAAGTCATTGCTCTGTCATTGAAGGGCTTCGTTCTACAACGGAGCACGGTCGCTGCTGCTGGAGCTGGACCGAGTAGAGCCGGCGGCGGTGCACGGAAGCGGGGACTAACCACCGCATCGCCCCGCTGGCTCTTCAACAAGCAGCCTCCACAGCTCCAGTTAACCTAATTTATACCGTAATGAATCATTAAAAAATATACCGTTAACTGGAATATGTTGTTTCTTTACACATATGTTGGATTATGTAATTGGGTTTTCATGACAAAACAATAAAAATCGCTACTTTACAACGGAGCACGGTCGCTGCTGCTGGAGCTGGACCGAGTAGAGCCGGCGGCGGTGCACGGAAGCGGGGACTAACCACCGCATCGCCCCGCTGGCTCTTCAACAAGCAGCCTCCACAGCTCCAGTTAACCTAATGTATACCGTAATGAATCATTAAAAAATATACCGTTAACTGGAATATGTTGTTTCTTTACACATATGTTGGATTATGTAATTGGGTTTTCATGACAAAACAATAAAAATCGCTACTTTACAACGGAGCACGGTCGCTGCTGCTGGAGCTGGACCGAGTAGAGCCGGCGGCGGTGCACGGAAGCGGGGACTAACCACCGCATCGCCCCGCTGACGTTAAAAACGCGAAATAACGTTACTGATGTACAGTGACACCCAGAGTTTCTAGTTACAGTAGTGACGCGTGAATCGAGATAGTCCTAACACTAGTCTGTAACAGTGTTTATTATTAAGAGTCAGATAGTCCTAACAGTGTTTATAGTCCTAACACAGTGTTTATTGGTAAGAGTCAGATAGTCAGTGTTTATTATTTCATAACTGTGTGGGCTTTGTTTATACATGTACAGTGACGAGTGAATCTAACTTTGGTTGTTAAAAACGCGAAACATAATAATCAGTCAGCAGCGCTCCACTGCTACCGCAGCCCAACACAAGTGCGTTGGAACAGCAGCCCAAGCTGCCGCGCTGCCGCGCTTGCTCTTTGGATTTCATTTGGGACGGCTGCGCTTGTCTGCGCGTGGGGGCGGGGGGGCGCGGCCAATCAGAGAAAAGCCGAACACAAGTTGGTTGCCTTTAATATTCACGCGCCTGGCCGCAGTGATTTCATCACCTCAAAAGCCCTGTTGTTTTTTTTGAAAATAAGCGAATTTCCCCAAAAGTTGGCGTGTTCCTTTAAGATAAATGGTCGTAGTGTGCGTCCCAGATTTATCCCGAGGAATAACCCTGTTCTCCGGCCGTCCCAGCCTGGGGTGTGGGATAGGCTACGGATACCTCCACAGGATTCCCACGCGGCCGTTCGAGGAGGGGAAGAAGATCAGCTTCCCGGGAAGCCTCCCCAGCGAGCCCCTCAGTCCGCTGAAGGACGGCTTCACAGAGGTCAGATCACTGACACGTACACACAGCATCACTGACATGTACACACAGCATCACTGACACGTACACACAGCATCACTGACACGTACACACAGCATCACTGTGACACGTACACACAGCATCACTGACACGTACACACAGCATCACTGACACGTACACACAGCATCACTGACACGTACACACAGCATCACTGACACGTACACACAGCATCACACACACAGCATCACTGACACGTACACACAGCATCACTGACACGTACACACAGCATCACTGACACGTACACACAGCATCACTGACACGTACACACAGCATCACTGACACGTACACACAGCATCACTGTGACACGTACACACAGCATCACTGACACGTACACACAGCATCACGCAGCATCACTGACACATACACACAGCATCACTGATGGATTTTATATAACCCTTTCACTACCACACTACAGAAGGTTAACCCTTTCACTACCACACTACAGAAGGTTAACCTTTCACTACCACACTACAGAAGGTTAACCTTTCACTACCACACTACAGAAGGTTAACCCTTTCACTACCACACTACAGGTTAACCTTTCACTACCACACTACAGAAGGTTAACCTTTCACTACCACACTACAGACGGTTAACCGTCTGTAGTGTGGTAGTGAAAGGGTTTACCTTCTGTGGTGTGGTTGTGAAAGGGTTAAAGGATCATTATAGACTTGACCATATTGGATCTAATGTAGGTTTACAACACGGTATGGTGAGAGATGCACTACTTGTGTGACTTTCATTATTTCTGGCATTATTTTTTTTCCCAGCGCTTACACGTCCACGTTCATTACGTATGCATGAAAGGGGGTCGGAGGAGACGGAGAATAATGGCATCATTATAGTTAATTACATGTTTGAGTGAACCCGACCTTACCTGTTCGCCACAAACCTGTTCTCATCTCCTCCCGCCTGCCCTGCCCTGCCCTCCGCTCCGCTCTGTAGGTTCAACTCTCTGCCGTGACCCCTCCTCCTGCTGGACCTACCGGGCTAGAGGATACGCTGTCTGGCCTGTCAATCAGCACAGCGCCGCCCACCATCCCAAGCGAGCTTCAGACAGGTATGTCACCCCCCCCCCTCTCTCTCTCTGCCTGTCTCACTTTCTCTGGTTGATGGGACAACATTTTAATTGGAAATCTCTTTCTCGCAGGACCAATAGCTGTAGCTCGTTAGTTATAAATGCCATCGGTGATTGGACATGGTGTTTTGCATATCCTTGACTGCACATTTGCATTATAGCTTCTGATGTAATGTGTAACTTGTGTTCTCTCTCTCTCTCTCTCTCTCTCTCAGGTCTGCCTACAGTTCCTCTGTTACCCACCTCCTCTAGCCCCTCTTTCAACCCCTCGGCATTTAACCCTGCCAGCACGCTACCAGGTGGGTGATTCTCACACACACACACAGACCCCCTAGGGCTGAGCCCTAACATTTGGACCTTTGTTCGTTACGTTGGCACTCGAATCTTAATTAATGGGTTCGAATCATGATATACCATAGATTGCCAGCGCTATTTGTCTATGGAGAAAGTCCCCTTCTTTGCAGGGCTATAACTTTTTAAATTCTATTGCTACATTGCCATTATTAGGGCCCATTCAAAGTCCTATATGTATTGTTCAGGGTGTAGCAACGTTAAACTTTTTCATTCACATATTCATAGTAAAGTATGGTCTAATGTATAAGTATGTTTTCATCTCTTTCTGCAGCTTTCTCCAGAACGTGATATATAGCCCCAAATGCATTATATTGATGATGAAATACAGTTTGATGGCAATCAGCGCGATATAAAAAATTCCAACTAGACGTACTTCTAGAAGTTACTACACGTCATCTGATGTTGACCGGATGGGCGAGGGGGCGTTTATAATTCCGTGGGCAGCGTTATACCAATCATCTAATGTGGGTCAAATGTTGATAATAGCAGTTAGTATCGAAGACGGTAACGTTACACGCTGAAACTCACCCCAGTCTCCGCGCGCCGTTGGGCGATCATCGTCGAGTAGAAATCTTATCATTATGGGATATATTTTTACCCGGTCCATCTCCAGCTTGTATAATGGTATATACGTCCAAATCATGTTGTTTATCGAGTTATTGCCAATCGATCACCGTGTAGCGTGACGAGCCAGAGTCCCATGACCTATAGCGAGCGCCCGGAAGTATCATGACAACCTCTATTCAACATCCTGTTTGGCGATTGCGCCGATCGGCCACCAGATGGCGCTCCTGAACCGCCAGAGAGCTCAGTGGGTCCTGCTGGTGGATCTCAGGCCAGCGGAGGGGACATATGAATCCGATCGCAGATTTTTGAAATATTGATATAAGGACGACGTAACGCGTCCTCCGGCAACTTTAGCATGGCCAGCAAAGACGTCTAAAGACGGGTCCCGGCAATCAAAGTGTTAATGTGATGTCGTGTACGTGTCATCACCAGGTCTAATGACTCTGCCTCCGCTCCCCAACCTGCCCCACCTGCCACTATCGCTACCAGACCTCAGCGCTGTGTCGCTAGCGGCCCTCAGCAGCCTGCCGCCACCAGGAAGCACAGGTAAACAAGAGGTTTAACCCTTTCACTACCACACTACCAAAGGGTTATAACCCTTTCACAACCACACTACAGAAGGTTAACCTTTCACTGCCACACTACAGATGGTTAACAGTCTGTAGTGTGTGGTAGTAAAAGGTTAACCTTCTGTAGTGTAGTAGTGAAAGGGTTAACGTCTGCTTTTAGCTTTGTATCAAAATATCCTCCTAGAAGCGAGAGATGCCATTAAATATCTCTCTCCCTCTCTCTGTTTTCTCACTCTTTCCAACCCATGAAACCTGCTCTCTCAATATAAAAAAAAAAAATAAGCTTTTACTATTATGCATGTTGCTACTGAGGAATCTACCGTGCCTATATTACTACCTGCTATGCTGATATGTCTAGTACTACTATGCACTAGGGGTGGACGGTATAAACGGTATGAATTTGCGCTGCGGTATGGATTTTGACTATACCTTCATACCTTGTGACTGGTAGACTAGAGCAGTGGTTCTCAAAGTCGGGGTCGCGACCCAAAGGTGGGCCGCGAGCAGCCACGGGTGGGCCGCGAGATGATTTAAAAAAAATAAAAGAAAATATAATTTTTTATTTTTTTATTTTTTATTTTTTTATTTAAATTTTTTTTGTCAGGCCACTGAACTTAGAAGCAGGCCAGGACAGTGTTTCTAGTTGTATTCTAAAATTCTATTCTATTGTATTCTAAAATGTGACTATATGGTTTTATATTAACTTAATAAATAAACAAAAACGAAAAATCTACTTATTTCAACGAACATTTCAAACTAAATAACAGATTATGCACATAAAACGCTGAAAACAACCGAAGCAACAATAGTATTTTAATGAGGCTATTATTATTATCATTATTATTTTGCAACAAGTTAGCCCTCTCATAAATAGCACATATAAATGAATAACTAACTTGAACTGGATTGAAGTGATATTTGGCTTAAAAAATCGGTCACCTGGCAAAAAAAAAAAAAAAAAAAGCCAGACGATGTGCATTGGGCCGCGGCTCTCTGACGCCTTATTTCTCTCGCTCTCGCTCTCTCTACGTTGTCAAACATGTACACTAAAGTTAAGTTATGTTGGAGTTGTATTGTGTTTGAGTTGTTTGAGGGAAAGAAACCTCCTATCCTGCAGTAGTTTTTCAGAGATGGAAGTAACTTGAGAAAAGGTATTGCAGTTTTGCACAATAAATGTTCTTAAAATACTTAAAATACCCCTGTGTGAAATATGTCCTAGTAATACAAGAGTACAGTAATAGCTGCCGTACTATTTTTATTATTTGTATTACTGAATGAAACTGTAAACAGAGAGCCTATTGGGATGCTAGATCCTAATGTGAAACACTGATTTACCTTACCTTGCTACTGTCTATCTTTTTTATGCTCGCTTATGCCTGTATTTTTTACTGTTGTGAAGCACTTTGAACTGCAACCTCTGTATGAAAAGTGCTATACAAATAAAGTTATTATTATTATTATTATTATTATTATTATTATTATTATTATACCAGTGTTTTACCCCTTCAGAAGCATTTATATAGACATTTTAAAATAAATGAATATACCGTGATATAATATACCGTTACCGTCTATGCTTTAAATTATACCATGATATACATTTTAGACCATACCGTCCAGCCCTACTATGCACTCAAGCCTGTAGCACTCAAGTTCAACACTTGTAGGAGCTATTTGATTGTTTTGTGTTGTGTCTGTAGTTGGTTAAGTTCACCACTGGGTGGCAGCGCGGAGCGCATGGGTTTTTGGATATAGGCTATTGTGCAATCGAGGAATGGGTGACGGCGGAGAGGTCTCGTGGTTTTAATTACCACGCGTACCCTCGCTCGTTTTCACTATTATTAATATAATTTTCTATAAACTATTGTTTGGCTCAGCAACCATGTATTATGTATTACTTGAATTAAATGGGAACTTCACCCAACGGCAAGTGACACAGACTGGACATTACTTTTATTATAATTGCGCGTCAAAGACGAGGATTTTTCCCCGCACCCAGCCGAGTGCCTACCAGTTCAGTTCAGTTCAGTTCAGAGTTTTTATTTGCCACATGGAATAATTCAATCATAGTTTCTTCATTAAAAAATCATAAATAGCCATTCCATGGACAAAAGGAGCAGGAAGAAGAATAAATCTTATAATTACCTGCCCCTTATTCCTAAACTAACATGTATTTTCTTAATGGTCGGCGTATAACCTTATTTACACAAATAATCATTTATACCATTATAAAAGAAACACAATCCACAGTTAAACAAGAACAATTTTAATAATAATAATAATAATGATAAAGAATAAAGAAGAAAAGAAAGAGAAAAAAAAAAAAAAAATCTCACTATTCAGATCACATTTTGATTTTCATACTGACTAAATATTTTTTTTTTATAAATTCTTTTGAATTGATAAACACTGTTACATCCCTTAAGCTCGCTATGGAGAGAATTCCATAACTTTACACCAATAACTGAAGGACACATCTGTTTAAGTGTGGTACGTGCAAACTGATGTTTAAAATTGTATTTTCTCCTACTAAACTCACTTTCTAAATGAAAAAGATTTTGTAGTTTTTCTGGCAGTGTATTATTTCTTGCCCTAAACATAATTAACATTGTTTGAAACTTAACCAGGACATGGGGATAGTCGCTACAACACTGTTTAATGAGCGATGTTACCCACCCTTCGCTGCCAGAGTTCCACCCTTAGGCTGCTGGGCGATGTGGCCAAAAATGTTATCACCATAACGATATGATAATTAGGGGTGGGGGGGAAATCGATACGTAGTAGTATCGCGATACTTTGCGTGGCGATACTGTATCGATACAGGGACGCCAAGTATCGATATTTAATTTCTTTTTCTTTGTATAAGGAAGTTGCATTGTTCATTTCAATACCTGTAATAGTACAGTAGTCCACACACACACATGTGCATTCAGTTAAGTTGGAATATGACTGTAATACAAACAGTTCAGTTTGTCAGGTACATGCAACACAGATTACAGTGTTTACATCTGTCTGCTTGAGAAAATACCATGTTCTGCAATAAAAATGATTGACGTGAGATGAACAGACTGAACTTTATTTTACTAGATAAAACATGTTGACAGTTTTACTTTGCAGTAAAAGAAAATTGATATCGCAATATTCACGATATATCGAGTATCATCGCGATAGTATCGTATTGCGAGATCTCTGGCGATTCCCACCCCTAATTATAATGTTATATCACTCGATATCGATAAAGCGAAAGTAAACCGGCTTCTCTGCTGGCTGTGGCTCCAGGGGAGTTGAACAGTTCTGGCTCTGCTAGTTTCTTTTCTATCTTTTGGTGCTTTTTTGGTGAACAAACCACCGCACATGTGCACCGTGACTCGTGACTGGAGTCTAGCTCTGCTAGCACACATAGCCCACTGTGTACAGACTGTTTCAAACTGTATTTTAAATTAGAAAGCAAACAAAATAAATGGACAAGAGAGAAATTCATCTCAATTTGGTCAGTATTGTCATTTGGACAAGCAAAGCCATTACTTTAAGTTGCAGGCAAGACAAGTCTGTCCACTGTCTCTGGTTTTAAAGCTGCCCTGTTGCAGGTCACACACAAAAAAAAAAAAATTATTGATATATTTTTTTTTATTATCGTTCGATATCGATTATTCAAATATATCGCGATAATCATCCTTTTATCGCCCGGCCCGTTCCTGCCGACTTGTTGTACAGTCGCTTGGGATAAAAGCATCAGCTACACGTCTCTAAATGTCTCTCTCTCTCTCCCTTCCTTCCGTCCACAGCTTTCCCTCCTCTGATGTCTCTCCCCCCCCTCAACCTGCCGGGCCTGGGCCCCCTCCCCCCTCTCCCCCCCATGCCCACGGTCCTGCCCTCCCACCTGGCCCCCCTCCTGCCCCCCCTCACCGTCACCCTGCCCCCCGCCGCCGCGGCCTCCTCGGTCACCGTCACGGCGCCCCCCTCCTCCTCCGCCCCGGACGACACCACCCCCGCCGCCGCCGCCACAGAGGAGGAGGCGGACCCCACGGAACCACAGGCCGCCGCGGAGACCACCACCACCACGTCGACATCGTCGTCATAACAACACGGGGGGCGGAGTCCGACTCGCCGGGTTTCTCTCTTCTTCTGACCGTCGTCTTCTTCTTCTGTGTTTTTCTTCTATTTATTTCGCCCCCAGAGGGACGGGCGGAGCGCATTTTCTTTAGTTTTTTTTTTAGCAGAAACGTAAACGGGCTGGCGTAGTCCAGCCGCGGGTTGGGGGAGTTTGTGTGCGATTTAATGAATGAAGGAAGGCCGGACAGATATAAGGAGTGGGAGGGGAGGGAGGGAGGAATGAAGGGGGGGGCCCCTAGGCGGAGTCCCGTACTGGAAAGGACTGCCCTATCGCACTAAGGTTGGCCTATAAGCTACTGTAGGAGGAGGACGAGGGTCAACGGTATTAGTCTTGCCTTTACTAGATGGGCGTACAGTCTGCTTGACATGTAACTGCAGTCACGGAGGCAAGGGACTCTGTTAAGGCTTCTCCCTCTTCTCTGTCTTTCACCCAGGCTCATATATATATATATATATATATATATGGTTATCTTCCCTGTTAGTTAGTAGACCCCTGACCAAATATATTCTATTTGATTCCATCATGTATTGTTTTTTTTTTCTGTTGAAATTGCTGTATGATTGTTTGTACCCTTTATGAATGAATCTGCATTGTTTTGCACCATCTCTATGTTTTGAATCGATTAGGCATGTTTGTCCCATTTTGTTTGTATGTATCGAGATCTCGTTAAAAAAAAAAAATCCCCCTCTGTTACCTTGCAATGACGGTGACTGACTTGACTAACCAAAAGGCCACGCCGGGAGGGACAAGGAGACGGAGGTTACATGGAGGACGCGCTACTGTACACTATGTAGTATTCTATTAGTATTGGGATGTCGTGAGGCATGGGACACGATTACAAGATGGGGGGGTGTGGCTGGCTGGGTTACTATATAATAAACAAGATTATTTGTCCCTCCTTTGCGTGGCCTGATTTGACTTGGAGAAGCCGGGGTCGCAGTGGCGCCGTACATCCACAGGGTGTCGCTGTGTAACACTTTTCTGAAAACATCCTGTATTGTACAGTGCGAGCAATAAAGCCAATGGAATTTTACATGAGTCCTCTTGGTTTGTACGTCTTTTTGTTTGGATTCGTTCGTTAAACATAAACTGGAAATGTGAGTTTTTCTGCTTTTGGTTCCTTAGATAAATACTAACAACTAGGGCTTTCCAATGATATAAAATATGTGTATGATTATCATTATTATTATTATTCATATAATCATAAATAACTTGTTGAACTTGGAAGATAAAAATGAATTTTCAAGCACTTTCCTTACTTGGTATGAGGACAATTAGAGTATATGGAATGTAGACAATGTTGTTGGCAATATAGAACAGCTGACAGATTAGAAATCGCATCTATTGTTCAAAAGTTACTGGGCTGACCTCGATTAGTCGACTAATCGGTCGAAATGAGCCGTAGTCGATGCCAACCTCTTAGTCGAATAAAAAAATTGAAATTAAATTTTTGTATCATTCTTTCCAAAAGAAAAGAGGCCTAGAAGCGTGGCTAACGCTAATGGCACGCATACCAGAGGCTAACTGCCTACAAAAACAGACACAGAGGCACTGAAAGAGGATTTCACCCGTCTAATGAACAGACTAGACTAGACAAATATCAAGATGTATCCATCAGTGGACCAATTGCATGCTTTTGCAGAGAAACAAGAAGCCTTCAGTCGACTCCTTCAGACATTAATCACCCCCCACAGCCCAAATGGAATGATAACAAAAAAAAAAAGTATACTTTTTATTTATTTTTAAAAAAAATTACCAATAGTCGACTAACGGCAAATTTTGGCCAATCATAGTCGACCATCCAAATCCTTAGTCGGGGACAGCCGTAAAGTTATGAATGAATTAGTGATATGGATACAAACTCATTGGATACCCGCTAAGACATTCCAGTGCTATCCACCTGAATGCGTCCTGTGCGTAATGGCTGGCTGGGACAGGCTTGGTCGTCGCTCCATGGTTAATGAAGAACTAAGCTGCACACAGTGGAGTGCCCGCTGGCTGGGAATATGGCTGACAGTACAATCAATAGGACTACAACAACAACAGGGGCTACTTGGACATGCAGCATGGCGGCAGAGGGAGTAGAGGCAGAGCCAGGTCCCTGGATTCGAGCACGTCCAGATCAGGTAGCTTCTTTTTTTTTTTTTTAGCTCCAAGCGGAATAATAACCAGTTAAGATATCGATAGCCAGGCTTCCAAACTAACTCCCTCGTTACCAGGGGTGTAAAGTACTTGAGTAATTGTACTTCGTTACAATACTTAAGTACTGTTTTGGGGGATTTGTACTTTACTCGAGTATTATTGGGTTTGTATACTTGTACTTTTACTCAATTACATTTCAGAGAAAATGAGTACTTTCCACTCCTTACATTTAAAATGCAGACCTACAAAGTACAAATCTCGCAGGTCCAACTATTTTAATTAGTATATTTGTTTCTCTGGCCGAACTAACGTTAACATTATTAACTTATTAATAAACACTTTATTTAAAAACAGCCAATCAAATCCCCATTACTTTTACTTTTACTTTTTAGTACTTAAATACATTTAAAAGTAGAAACTTTCTGACTTTTCTGATTTTGAGACAGTACCCATACTTTCACTTTAAGTATCATTTCTGGGTACTTTTTACACCCCTGCTCGTTACTCGGACAAATGTTTTAATCTCTCCCTCCCAGAGACGGAGGCCCAGGCCGGTCCTGGTCCTACGGGTGTTGATGGGGGGGATAAGGAGACCGCCTCACGCGCGGTGTCGTTGGTCATGAGCGGCGCGCGGCGGGGGGCGGTGCACCTGTGCTCCACCGTCGCAGAGCTGATGCGCGAGAATAACCGGTAAACTCTCACACGCGCCTGGTGTTGATATAGAGATCACGTGACGTGGGGATGTCAGTTCAAAGAAGAATCTTTTTTATATATATAATAATACTACTGAACAGGAAACCCACTCACAAGGAGTAGGCTTCTCCCCCCTCTGGTAAAGTTAACTATTGACTGCATATCTGGACTGCGATTTGACCTTTGGCTGGTAAACTCTCTCTCTCTCTCTCTCTCTCTCTCTCTCTCCTCGTTCCCTCCCCCTCTCTTTCTCTCCCTCCCCCTCTCTCTTTCTCTCTCTCTCTCTCTCTCTCCCCCTCTCCCTCTCTCTCTCTCACTCTCACTGTGCTTGTGTATCCTAGTCTCCACAGCACCATAGAGGCCCAGAGAGCCTTAATAGAGGACCTGAGAGCTCGGTGTTGTCTGTCCGAGGCACCGGTTGTCCTGGCTGCGTCCACCTGCTGCACCGACCAGACCAGCTCCACCTCGACCCTGCGTCCCTCCTCCTCCTCCCCTCGCCTTCCACCCCTCCCTCTCCCCACCTTGCCCCTCACCTCGCCCTCCCCACCCACCTCCTCCCCTCGCCTTCCACCCCTCCCTCTCCCCACCTCGCCCTCCCCTCGCCTTCCACCCCTCCCTCTCCCCACCTCGCCCTCCCCTCGCCTTCCACCCCTGCCTCTCCCCACCTCGCCCTCCCCACCCACCTCCTCCCCTCGCCTTCCACCCCTCCCTCTCCCCACCTCGCCCTCCCCTCGCCTTCCACCCCTGCCTCTCCCCACCTCGCCCTCCCCACCCACCTCCTCCCGGTCGCTCTCCGTCCACCTCCCCTCCCCCTCTGCCTCCTCCGGCAGTTCGGGAAGGGGGAGCCTGACCTCCTCCAGTGCCACCCCTCCCTGCCTCCTCCCTCGCCTGGTGACGACCCCCCACCCTCACCCTCACCCTCTCGTCGCCCGGCACAGACAGCAGGTGGGGAAGGCTTCCCTGTTCACTACACTTGTTACCTGTAGAGAGAAAGGAATTAAAGGAACATGCCAACATTATGGGAAATGTTACCGTCTTGATTGATTGAAAACTTTAATTAACAGATTGCAGAGTGGGTACAATACAGTACGGCTCAATACACACAATTGTTAAGGGGATGCAGACCAGAGAAAGACTTTCGTCTTGTTTACATCAGGGTCCCCTTCTTCTCCAGGGTCAGACAAGAAGATAGATATTAATTTCTCTGTGCGTTCAGTAGAAAGCTATCCGGATAAATATAAATGAATGGAAGTGGATACGGACCAGCTAGCCCAGCTGTTGGCCAAAAACACCTCTCTCAGTTTTAGGCTAGTGGTCCGTATCCGCATCCATTCATTTGTGCGAAGCTAGGCTAGCTTGCAGCCGGGTAGCTTTCTTGTCTGACTCTGGAGAAGACGGTAAGCGCATCGTGTTCTTTTAAGGATGCCCATTTCATTAAAAAAAAATTATAATAATAATGCAGGACCTCTTTAGGGGGTCTTTAATCGGCATGCAACGAACTGGACATGCAATTGGAGCGGCACACACACATGCATTGTCTTTCCTCAGTCGCCGATGCGATAGAGTCTCTGCGCCTAACCCATCCCGTCGTCCTTCCCCCCATGGGCAGCCGGGAGCAGACAGGGCGTCAACGTGAGCCGCACCCCGGGGACCAATCCAAGTGCTCCTGTCAGTCTTCGTCACGGACGCGACAGCGTTAGCGATCTGTTGTTGTGCACGTTTTTCCATTGGGTTTATCTTATCGGGGGGGAAGCCCTTGCGAGCACGGGGAGAACATGCAAACTCCACACAGAAAGTTCTGGGAGATACCCCACCTGGGTACCTGGCGATGCGGAAACCTGGTCCCCAAGCGGGAATCGAACCCTGGACCTTCTTGCTGTGAGGCGACAGTGTTAACCACTACACCACCGTGCCGCACCTATATATGTGTGTCTGAGTGATATATAATCACTGTGTTGTTGATTGATGATGACTATACTGATGATGGCGATGTTTGTCTGTTAGACGCCGTCTCCGCCCCGCATTGAGGAGGAGGATGAACTTCCCATCGTGCCTTTCTCTCCAAGATCGCAGAGGAGCGACGAGGGCGGCCTTCACAGACCAGAGCGCGATGGGACGTCCAGAGCGAGAGGTTAGATTTGGCCGCTCCCGGTGTGCGTCTCTTGGGTGTTTGCACTTGTCTCAGCTTCTTCCTCAGACCTGCGTCACTTTCCCTCTCTCTCTCTCAAGTTAAGAAAGGAAACTTGACAGAAACGCAACACAAGAAAACCCCAAGGCGGAGGAGCGCTTCACGCGGTCCTCTCAGAGGAGGGAGCGAGGAGGAGCAGAAAGGAAAGGAGGAAGGGGGCGGAGGGAGCATGGAGGCCCAAACACTTTCTCAGGGAGAGCTCCTCAATCCAACGTCCACCAGGTACAGAGAGTCTGTGGAACTGTTAACTGTGGTGCTTGTGGTATTCCATCACAGATATCTCTCTGTCGCAAAACAACAGGTGATAGTAATCAAATAACAGGTGGTTATCATTAAATGACAATCGTGGTCAATGAGGTGCGGCTCTTGACACATTGTGCCCGTCATTATACCCAGTCTGCCAGCACTGTAACCCTATGGAGATGTTTACCTTCTTTGCAGGGCTATAACTTTTTTAATATTATAGCTATATCTGCATTACTATGGCCCATTCAACATCGATTATCTATCGTTCAGGATGTGGGAACGTTATATTTTTTCATTCATACATTGTTGTGTTAATACCGTCTAGAATATAAGTATGTTTTTAAGCTTTTCTGCTGTAATTCCAAAAACGCTAGTTATAGGCCCTGACGCATATGATAGATTATCGATTGGCGTTTCTTTCCTATACACGCTATATTAAAAAATTCAAATGTATATGATCGGTATACATTATGCTTCATCATGCGTGAAGGAAAGGGGGAGGGGGGTCGTTTATAATTCCTTGATCGTCAGTAACGGCTTTATTTAGTATGGGTCGATATGTTGAGCAGATGGTTTGCAGTGAAATGAATAAACAATCGGGCTGAAAATAACGTTATATTCCTCTTACCGTTCGCCGATGAGACTGGAGGAAAAAGATCCCAATTATTTGACGTCGATCTCCTACATCCATTTCCGGTTTGTATGGCGCAATAAACGCCGAAATCATATAGATTATTGCGTTTAGAAAGCGATCCAAATGCACGCCAGTGTTTGTCTGGATCCACGTAACAAGATATGACTGCCGGAGGGATTTCCTCGACGCACCGATCGCCACTTCCGGTTTTGGTGTGAGTGTAACTCGCCCGACCATCCACCAGGCGGCGGTATTGAGGCGTTGCAATCTCAGACAGGGTGCCGCTGCAGTCCGGAGGGAGGCTGGATGAATTATGAATGCTATGGCGAAGCAATTTAATATTGATCCCAAAAACGATTTACGCCGTTGTTGGCGTTCAACGCATGGCGGGCAATAACGACTTACGCCGTTTATGGCGCACAATGTGTTAACACATCATGACAATATGAATGGACATGTTGAGATCTGGGCCCCGTTCCCCGTACCTGGCTAACTGAGTTAGCCGGATAATTTCCAGTATAGCCTGACTTAAGCCAGACCTTTCTGTTCCCCGAAGTCGGATTTTCTAAATCACCATGGTAACAGATCAGAAAGTTTGAACCTGGTCAGGAGCAGGGTTTAAGTTCAGTTAGCTGGATGAACCATGGCCACGCCCCCGCAAAGAAAGCTCGCTTCCTGAAATATTTCTCACAGTCTAGAGATCCCATTATACCATTCTGAATTATGTTTCTGTGCTTCGTTTTCCTAGAGGGGGCTTTTGAAATGTATAATAATAGAACTAAATGCTGATAATAAATCATATTCAGCCTATAGATTTACTTTGTCCTAAATAAAATAATGCACGTCATATACGGCGCTCGGAGTGCGATACACGCTGCATGTGGTTATTTTAATAACGGCGCATTGCAAATGTGAATCCCGCGGGGATATTTTTAATGAATGAAATCGGCCGTTTGGCTCTGATTAGTTTCATATATTCTCCGCTGTAGATTTGCTTAACGGAGCACCCGGATTGTGTTTCATTCAAGCATAAAATTGAAGTGTCTATGCGTGGATTGTGGTTTTTGTGGATTATGAATTACGAGGACTCTGAGGATTGTTGAATTGTATCATCACTCACACGTTATTGTGATATTGTAACTGGGATTAAAATGTCTGATGAGATGCGCTGTTTGACGGATTTGAGAAATTGAATGAGCCGTTGACGTCACATTAATGCATTTGAGAATAAAGAGATAAAACTTCATTCAAAAGAAAAATATTCGAAACACGGGTCTCTTGTCCATTGACGGATACACAATGAATATATCCCGTCTGGCACAGTGGTGCAACGCCTAGTGCTCTCGCCTGTCAACCGGGCGACCCGAGTTCGAGACCCCGCGTTTCCAATATAATTTTTTTGGAATATAATATTAATGATTATACGCAAAAGTAGCCTAGTTTTAAGTTAAAATATTATAAATCTACATGCATTGAGGATGTCATTCTTTATATAGCTCTCAACGTGCACCAAATTGAATTATTCCTACATTGCAAAAAGAAGAAAAAGACTAGAAGAAGGGGGGATTCGAACGCGGGCCGTCCCGAGTGAAAGTCAAAACGACCAACCGTCACACCACAGTGCAGATAAGTAAAACATCCACCATACATCCATCAATGGGTAAGAGAGCCGTATTCCTTATTCTGAAACGGTTGAACTAATTATTTTCGCTAGCAAGATCTCATTTGATTATCCATTCCATGAACCTACTGCCAGCAGGGCACGTTTAAAGAAATATAATCTGATTGATTGGGGTAATGAGGGACTTAAAATTTGCCTATAGATTATGCATTTAACTTGTCGGCGAGGCTATTGAGCCGTACTGCAATCTGTTAATGAAGTTTTAAATCAATCAATCAATCAATCAATGCCGTTAGAAAATCAGGATTTCTGCGATCGACACCTGCTGTCTTCTCAGCTGAGGCGGGCGCGCGCACTGATCCTGAGTATCAAGTCTGGTTCGAGTTAACGAGACTGAATCCACCTTCGAGGAACAGGAAAATCCCGGCTTCAAACATCGGGTTAATTGAATCTGGATAATGAGACTCTTGATCGACTTAGTTGAACCAGGTACGGGGAATAGGGCCCTGCACAATAGTATGACTATCCGTGTACCTGTGTCTATGTGTGTGTTTATGTATCTGTGTCTATGTACCTGTGTGTCTATGCATCTGTGTGTCTATGTATCTGTGAATGAAAGAATGAATGAAATTTTATTTTCGTGTCATGCCCGACGACCCCTCCCTTACGAGGTTTCTAAGCACACCATCAGAGGCCAAGATACATCACAATCACATATATGTTATTTTTGTGCGTTTATCTCAAGCTTTCTCTAAATATTCTGCAAGTGCAAATACCATGTGGTCAAAAATCCATTTGAATCTATTTGCATCACTAAACCACATTAACTCAAGGTTTTTACACCTGTCAAATAACTTTTGTATCTGTATCTGTGTTTCTATGTGTATCCTAGGGGGAAACATCGTCTGAGGCTCAATGACCGTGTAGCTGTGAGAGCCAGGAGGGGAGGAGAGGTGGGGGAGAGGAAGAGAGGAGCAGTGAGGTTTATTGGGCCTCTACAGAACACCGACTCCACGGAGGTCTACCTGGGAGTGGAACTAGATGAACCCTGTGAGTGTACTTGTGTGTGTGTGTGTGTGTGTGTGCATGCACCCATTTGACCTGGGTAGGCTGTAGTGAAGATTTGAAATTTGAAATAGAAATTAATTTGAAGGATAAACCCCTTGAGATATGCTATCTAGTTTTCGAGGGGGTCCTTAACATATTGACCGCCAGCAGCAGGGGGCGCTGATCCTCCTTCAGCGCCAGGTCTTTATTCAATGGATATAGTTTTAGAATGCCAAACTTGCGTGTCCTAAAACTATATTTTATATTATAGCTATGGATCTAATAACGCCGTAGACCGTCAGTGAGTTGCTTCTGGTCAACATGCAAAAAACGGATTGTTTTTTCATCTGTACATTTCCGTTTTATACCGTTTTGAATATGAGTATAGTTTGAGTGATTCTGAGTAATTCCAGGAAAAGACGAGAAAAAGGCATTTTAGTGTAATCCAGGTATCACGTAATTTTTCGGCTGATTATCTAATCATCCTGAAATCAATGCTAGATTATCATTATTATGTCTCCTCGTGCATACATGAAATGGCCCTCGTAGCGGGGTGCCCCCACAGTCCACACTGATTCCTCCCAAGAAGATCGTCAATATAATATATGTTCCCATATAAATGTACATACAAAATTATAGTTTGATCTGTAAACATGTAAACCCTAACACAGTAAATCAGTCAGTGCAAGTAGTCTGTTTGATCTAAATTTGATGAAGACCCCACACTTGGTTGTCGAGACCAAACCAAGTCCAGGACCAGTCGAGTTCAAGTCAAGACCAGTTCCTCAGAGGGGTCAAGACCGAGACCTCAGAGGGGTCAAGACCGAGACCCGAGTAAACAGAGTCCTATTCGAGACCAGGACCAAAATAGGCGATAAGTATACAGTGTACATGTCATGTAGAGGAATCTTCAAAAAATGTTTGGTATTCTATTGGTGGAGCCAAAAAAGCATACTGTATGATGGCATGAATTACACATCAGTTAAGAGGAAAAAATTTGTGTTGTACGTCTTTTGAAAATTCTCAAGATTCTCAGGACAATCAAGTCGAGTCAGCGTCCAATTGACTCACTGTATCTCAAGCCCCGCCCTCGGGACGGGGTCACTAGTGGCTGAGACCAAGTCCAGTCCAGGTCAACAGAAACATGGTCCTGGGAGACAAGGGTCCAGACTCAAGTACTACATCCCTGTTAGAAGCCTTGACTGTGTCTGTGGGATAATGGTTCTGATATTTATGATGCATGATAAAGCTGGGGCTGATCCATGTGCAGTGAATGAGGAACTGGCTTTGTGGAGCCATAACATATTATTAACACCTGAATAAGTAAATATGTAAGTACATTTTATTTTTAAAGCACATTTAAAACAACTGTAGTTGCACCCAAGTGCTGTACATATACAGTAAATGGCACTATAATAAAACACAAAAAAGAAAGCAATACAAATATAACATGCATAACAAGGACGATTGTTTAAAAAAAATAAAAAATAGAATAAAAAATATGAAAAATATAACATAAAACAGGGTAGGTGTGAAATCAGACTATCCAGGCTAGAAAAGTCCAGTAAAGGCCTGGGTAAACAGGTAGGTTTTTAATATATTTAATGAGGTTTATATTGTGGTATTATTGAGAACAGGCCATAATTTAAACCTCATTTGGGTGTAGGAACTCACAAAAACACTTTACAGGCTCACAACATCAGCGCCCTATTCATCGTCTCTATGGCACAGCCCCAGATTCTACATCCAGGTGGCATCACAAACTCAAGGGTTCACTTCTCCCTGATTTCTAGATTTTTGAAAAGTGTGTTGCATCATGTTCACAAATATTGACCGAACTGTCTTGGAGGCACAGGAATAATAATGTGAATTTATAAAATGGGTGGCATTTCCCTTTTACAAATTTATTGAACCCCTGGAATAATTGAATGTATAATTTTAATTGATGGGTTGCAGGGGACATGTCCCCCTCAATATTGATAAGAGGTACATTTGTCCCCCTAAAAATACAGCTAATAATATGAAAGACCCCCCCCCCCCCCCCCCCGAAAAAAGGAGTTAGAAAATAAGCGGGTCAAAACATATCCATCTTACCTGGCTGTAAGTTAACTATTAACCAACGATTTGAGACATGCCTCACTCTTGTTTAGCCCAATACACTTCACTTTCTTACCTTCAGGGTCTCTGAATTAGATAGTCAAGTCTCTAGAGATGAATGCTAACATTAGCTAATTTCTTCTTGCCTCGTTACATTTACCTATAGCGGGTACCGGAATGTTGTCTTTTCCTTTACATAAATAAAGACATTTCCACCATACATTGATGCACAAAGGGCAGAAATTGGTGCATAAAAGTACACCAGAATGCAGGAAATGAAGTGTTTGACACTCCTGTGGTGCTCCCCCGTACTATCAGACATCACCGTGTACTACAGTAACACCCATTCCCGTTGTCCTCCAGGGGGTGAGAATGACGGCAGTATCCATGGTTACAGGTATTTCCGGTGTGAGCCCAACCGTGGAACTTTCACCACCATCGCTGGAGTCAGGAAGGTGAGACCCGTTTCTAACTGCGCAGGACTCCCTAAAAGCCAGGCCTCTCATGTAATGAGACCCACCCCTACCTAACCCCTTCCCTCAACCTCATTGGACCTCACGCCCCGCCGACTTAAGTGCCCATTGGGCGAGGTGCATGACGAATACATGATATGCCTGGTCTTTAGTGAATCCCATTTTACTCACACTGCCTACTATAGTAGTGAATGCATTGGCTTATATAACATTGTGAAGTTGAATAACATAGGAGTGTGCTGGACTGGTGTGGAAGAATAAAGAAGAATGAGTCTGTTGAAAACACTGGGGAGTGTAGAATGAAAATTAATTTTTAATATAATTATTAAGCAAACATACTTTTTCTATGCGTGTTTCCTTGTGTGGAGGATTTTGTGCCGTTGCCTATAATTGAATGGGAAGTGAGGCACCATAACCTTATACTAATTTTATTCGTTTTCTGCTCAGTTGCAAGGACTGAAAGTTAAACACGACTAAAATGCCAGCTGTATTCCCTGCACATACGATTACGGAGGTATACAGTATGCTTTCAAAACGTACTTAAAAGAACATGCAAACATTTTGGGAAATTAGCTTACAGTCTTCTCCAGAGAGAGACGAGAAGATAGATACCAGTCTCCTCTCTGTGCGTTCAGTAGAAATCTATCTGGCTGCACGTTAGCCTAGCTTAGCACAATGAATGGAAGCGGACATGACCGGTTAGCCTAGGCATTGTCCAACTAACGCCTCTCCCGAAGGCTAAGCGGTCATGTCCGCTTCCATTCATTGTGCTAAGCTAGGCTAACGTGCAGCCAGATAGCTTTCTACTGAACGCACAGAGAGGAAACTGGTATCTTATCTTCTTGTCTCTCTCTGGAGAAGACGGTAAGCTAATTTCCCAAAATGTTGGCGTGTTCCTTTAAGTTTCTCTCCTGATGATCGACCAGATGTGTCATAGCAGCACGGGGGAGGGGAGGTACAGGCAGGGTAATAGAAATGACAATAAAAATATATGAGAATAAAAAATAAGCATAGAAGATAAAGAACAAGATAGAATATGAAAAGAAAAAGTGAGGGTCTGGTCAGCTGGACAGGTGACTATCGATGTGTGTATACGTACAGGCCCCCCTGTTATCATATACAGATTCAACCCCATGTACAAATATATATAGCTAACCAAGTCTACGCTGTACAATATGCACTACTCCATACAGAGTCTTAGTCTACCCTGGTATACGGATGATCAATAAATATAAAATATGCGTATACAAATAAGATCCATTGTGTAAATGAATGAGCGAGTCCTTGTGCACCAGAGTCCATGCAGGGTTCAGTAGTTCTAACAGTTCTCCAGCCGTTGTTTTCCCAGCTGTTGGTCAAGTCAGTCCTTGCCCACGGTTGTGGAGGGTGTGGGGGCCGGGGTGTTGGTTGGGTGCTTGCCTTCCTCACCAGCTTGTTCAGTTTGTTAGTGTCTCTTTGAGTTCAGCATACAACAGAGAAAAAGAGGACACTAGCGACTACAGACTGTTAAAACAACTGCAGCAGTCCGTTATACACACGTTGAAGGACCCAAGCCTCCTCAGGAAGAACAGCCTGCTCTGACCCTTCCTGTAGAGCCTCTGTGTTGTCCTGCTCTGTCCCTTCCTGTAGAGCCTCTGTGTTGTCCTGCTCTGTCCCTTCCTGTAGAGCCTCTGTGTTGTCCTGCTCTGTCCCTTCCTGTAGAGGACCTCTGTGTTGTCCTGCTCTGTCCCTTCCTGTAGAGCCTCTGTGTTGTCCTGCTCTGTCCCTTCCTGTAGAGCCTCTGTGTTGTCCTGCTCTGTCCCTTCCTGTAGAGCCTCTGTGTTGTCCTGCTCTGTCCCTTCCTGTAGAGGACCTCTGTGTTGTCCTGCTCTGTCCCTTCCTGTAGAGCCTCTGTGTTGTCCTGCTCTGTCCCTTCCTGTAGAGGACCTCTGTGTTGTCCTGCTCTGTCCCTTCCTGTAGAGCCTCTGTGTTGTCCTGCTCTGTCCCTTCCTGTAGAGCCTCTGTGTTGTCCTGCTCTGTCCCTTCATGTAGAGCCTCTGTCGTCCTGCTCTGTCCCTTCCTGTAGAGCCTGTGTTGTCCTGCTCTGTCCCTTCCTGTAGAGCCTCTGTGTTGTCCTGCTCTGTCCCTTCCTGTAGAGCCTCAGTGTTGTCCTGCTCTGTCCCTTCCTGTAGAGCCTCTGTGTTGTCCTGCTCTGTCCCTTCCTGTAGAGCCTCTGTGTTGTCCTGCTCTGTCCCTTCCTGTAGAGCCTCTGTGTTGTCCTGCTCTGTCCCTTCCTGTAGAGCCTCTGTGTTGTCCTGCTCTGTCCCTTCCTGTAGAGGACCTGTGTTGTCCTGCTCTGTCCCTTCCTGTAGAGCCTGTGTTGTCCTGCTCTGTCCCTTCCTGTAGAGGACCTGTGTTGTCCTGCTCTGTCCCTTCCTGTAGAGCCTCTGTGTTGTCCTGCTCTGTCCCTTCCTGTAGAGGACCTGTGTTGTCCTGCTCTGTCCCTTCCTGTAGAGCCTGTGTTGTCCTGCTCTGTCCCTTCCTGTAGAGCCTCTGTGTTGTCCTGCTCTGTCCCTTCCTGTAGAGCCTCTGTGTTGTCCTGCTCTGTCCCTTCCTGTAGAGAGCCTCTGTGTTGTCCTGCTCTGTCCCTTCCTGTAGAGCCCCTGTGTTGTCCTGCTCTGTCCCTTCCTGTAGAGCCTCTCTGTTGTCCTGCTCTGTCCCTTCCTGTAGAGAGCCTCTGTGTTGTCCTGCTCTGTCCCTTCCTGTAGAGCCTCTGTGTTGTCCTGCTCTGTCCCTTCCTGTAGAGCCTCTGTGTTGTCCTGCTCTGTCCCTTCCTGTAGAGCCTCTGTGTTGTCCTGCTCTGTCCCTTCCTGTAGAGGACCTCTGTGTTGTCCTGCTCTGTCCCTTCCTGTAGAGCCTCTGTGTTGTCCTGCTCTGTCTCTTCCTGTAGAGCCTCTGTGTTGTCCTGCTCTGTCCCTTCCTGTAGAGCCTCTGTGTTGTCCTGCTCTGTCCCTTCCTGTAGAGCCTCTGTGTTGTCCTGCTCTGTCCCTTCCTGTAGAGTCTCTGTGTTGTCCTGCTGTCCCTTCCTGTAGAGCCTCTGTGTTGTCCTGCTCTGTCCCTTCCTGTAGAGGACCTCAGTGTTGTCCTGCTCTGTCCCTTCCTGTAGAGCCTCTGTGTTGTCCTGCTCTGTCCCTTCCTGTAGAGCCTCTGTGTTGTCCTGCTCTGTCCCTTCCTGTAGAGTCTCTGTGTTGTCCTGCTGTCCCTTCCTGTAGAGCCTCTGTGTTGTCCTGCTCTGTCCCTTCCTGTAGAGGACCTCAGTGTTGTCCTGCTCTGTCCCTTCCTGTAGAGACCATTCCAGTCTGTTCAAGTGTATTCCCAGGAACTTGTAGATGTCCAGCATCTCCACCGCCTCCCCCTCGGATAGTGATGGGAGTTGAGGGGCCTCTTCTCGCTTTGTACCGATGCGATGCGATCTTTTTTACGAGACCAAAACTCATCCGCTACCTCACGTGATCATTTATACATAATTCACATTGTTCCCACAGCTTTCCTCACCCTCGCCTGCAGACGCCAACGCCCCAGTATCCCGCGCTCCGGCGGGAGACACCGCGTCTCCTAGAAGCCACCCGGTAACGGAGGGGACGGGCGGTCAGAGCGCCGAGAGACGGCGTGAGACGAGAGAGGAGGGGACGGGCGGTCAGAGTGCCGAGAGACGGCGTGAGACGAGAGGGGAGGGGACGGGCGGTCAGAGCGCCGAGAGACGGTGTGAGACGAGAGAGGAGGGGAGGATGAGGAGAGGAACTGGGAAAGGCCCCGGAAGGACCAAGAACCAGCCGGATGTTCGAGTGCTGGTCCATTCAGAACCAGAGCCCACAGACGTAAGACCCGCCGAGCAGACCTCTGGACACGGCTGACGAGACACCGACGAGACGCTTTCGAAAGGACCTGGAAAACACAGCTGGTCTTTACAATACGGACGTGTGTTAGAAGATATTCTTTTCACCACCTGCAAATTCTCAGTATATTCTATTTATTACGCTTCTAATAGGGTCACTTCCGATTCCATTTAGCCCCCACTGCATTTGTGTACGTCCTACAAACTCCCATTGTTTTTAGTTTTTTTTTTACATCTTACATTTTTCAATTCATATTTTTCATTTTTATATTATTCCAAATGTGATCTTTTGTCCTCTGTGCACACTCCTTGTATGAAAAATTACTTTGCAATAAATATTGAGATTCTCTACGTACGTCAGAATATTCGTGATAGTAACTTGTCGTCAGAAGAGCCATGATGCTCTGGTCTAGACTCTAGATCACCATCTCCAGCACCGCTGTGTTCATGTTCACGTCCAACATCAGCATCGTCGTCTCTTAGCACCGAGGATTCTCATCACCCCGTGAGGGTTCCCACCGACACTCACCTTTTCCAAGCACTATTTTCCTTTTAAATGCTGTTTTTTTTATAGAAAAAAATATCTGATCCAATATTTATGGCTTAAAACCAATTTCTGACAATTAGTTACACTTTAAATGGAAAAATTAAATGTCTTTATTCAGAACTATTTGATCATGGATGAACAAAACTTTCAATGTGAATGGTTGATTTGAATTTGAAGGACTTCCAGGCCTTGACCTTTTTTGTAAAAAAAATCAAGCACTTCAAGGACCTTGTGCGAACCCCGTCGATCATCATTCTACCCATCAGAACAATATTAAAGCTGTATTACACCAACAAAGGAAGCAAGCCACACTGCCGAGGTAGGACTTGTAAGGCAATCTTTATTGCATATGAATGACATGACCCGACATTGCCTCCCGAGTGATGTTAGCCGACATGTAATGTATCCGAGCTCCGTAATGAATGACTGTAGTATTACACCTGTGTGTACATGGGGTGCGCCCATCAGCCTGGTATGTACCAGACAATAAAAAGAGCCCATTTTGTACCGCAGAACAACTAAAGGAACAAGCTTATTGAGGACGCCTTACCGCATCCAAAAAGGAATCATAATTACAATTGATCAAACCAGGCCACGGGCTACACTGGTAGCTTGTTTCATTGTACGTACACACAATGAAACGAGCTACCAGCGTAGCCCGTGTCCCAGTTTGATCAATTGTAATTATGATTCTTCAACAAGGTCTGGTCTATTATGCTTGGGCTTTTTCCGTCCCATCAAAAAAAGGGGCTCAACACAAAAGAAAGCAGTTAAGACTTCATGCTCGTATTCGATAGGAGACTAGAATACAGAGGGAATCATGATTACCTTACCGGTTAGCTGCCCTCCCTTTCCTTTCCTTTTTAGCGTACTCCTCCTTAACACAGGGAGCATTCGACACGTCGCCACAGGGAGACATGGGGCATGTTTGCAGATTGGCTACATGTAGGAGAGAGGTGTTGTAACAAAATTGGTTAAGGATTCTATATACGGGAGGCCAAGCACATTTGTATTTCTGGCTGCAGTCAGTCATTTTAACACCGGCAACACGCCCGTCTCCGTCCAGCTGTACCTGGGATGGGATAATAATCTTTTAGCGTCGTAGTATAGCAAACACAGGGGTGTAGCCTCCCTACATTGACCCATGAACTTCCACTAGAACAGAAAATAGCCTGAACGTTGATGTTGTTGGCGACGGCGTAGTGGCTTTGTTGTACCTCTACAACAGAACAGTGTAGTGTTGGCGTCCTTCAGATAAGGAACCCTAAAAAAGGGAGTGTCGCAAAACACCGACCAAATAAGCTTATAGTCCAGGCAGACGGTTCACAAAAACAAAAAGCAACATTTATAGCAGCAAAGTAAGTACAGCGTTGAGAAGAAGAACACAAAATAAACCAAGCAAGAGGAACATTGGAAAACGAGGGTGAGAGATTCATTAATTATTATTATTATACGTTCGTCGCGAGGGGGCGACGTGTGCTCCCGGCGCGCCCAGATGTAACACAGTATTCCATCCTGTTGCGGCCCAGAGCGTTTGTTTGTCGTGTAACAAAATGAGTCTTTTTGAAATACAGTAAGAGTTTGATCCAATCCTTTTTGGGTTCAAGTTCATCTTTATTCAGGCGGGCAGGTCAATGAGAAAACCTTAGTAACAATGACATGGTGATATCAACCACTTGGCTCTCTCGCTCTCTTTCTCTCTCTCTATCTCTCTCAAACAGACACACGGCCTCAACTCGGCTCTTAGAACCTACATGATCGGGCCGCTTCATCTGAACAGCTCCCCCCCCCCCCCCGCTCAAAAAAAAAGAAAAAAAAAAAGGATTTAAGACAGATTCTCAGATCCTCATTCCACACACCGTGTAGAACAGAACTGATACAGGTTTCCAAAACTGGAAAAAAAAAAAAAAAAACACATTTGATGGAATCTGGAAGCCTAACTAAACTCGAATAACAGTCCAGGTCTTGAGCCTCTACTACGGTACTTCCTTCATGCCAAGTCCAGGAGACTCCCACCGATGACCGCGTGATCTCGATTCCCAAGTGCAATAATTCAGTCCCCAGACTGAGCCTTAAATCTGGGTCGTTTCTATCTATTCGACTCGTCGTGTCCCATTAGGATCATGGTCCGTGTCCGCTCTACCTCCTCCTCCTGCGCCACACCGACCAACAGCCCCCCCGGCCGGCCTCACAGCAGCCCAGAGAAGCATTAGGATAACGGGGGGGGGGGGGGGGGGGGGGGGGCATTCAATGAGATGAAACCATTATCACGTGGCAAGTATAGAGATGTGTAATCCAGAACTAACTCGAGTATAAGGTGGGATACAGACAATCATACCTGTTCTCCTAACACGTGACTATTTTGAACATTCGGTGAGCGTTCCCCCCCCCCCACACCCCGCCCCCCCCTTGAATGCAGCCCGAATACAAACGTAACAAAAAGGGGAAGACCTCCAGGTCGGCAAGAGTCTAGTGGGGGGGGGGGGGGGGGGGGGGGGGGTGAAGCGATTCTCCGACGTATATATAAATCAAGTGAGCCCGCTTAGGCTGTGGTGTAGGGGGGGGGGGGGGTCTAGAGGTGGGTTTGGAACAGGGGGGGCCCCTCGGAGCCGTTACAGCCGACTTCATGGCTGCTGCTGAAGCATCTCAAACGGGGGTGACGGGGGGGTGGAGACGACGGACTATTAAACAAAGTCAACAGACGCGTCGGCTAGCTTTCCGTTGAGCGCTTCCTCTGTCCGTCGGTAGGAAGCGGAGCAGGAGGAGGCGGGGCTGCGCAGTTCCACCCGCTCCCCCTCAGCCCCTCCCTCTTCTCAGCCCCCCCCTCTTCTTCTCAGCCCCTCCTCCTCCTCCCATCCCTTTTTCTTCTCCCTTTCCAATTTTCCTTCTTTTAAAAGAAAAAATCAGTTCCTCTTCATTTCTTCATCAATCTCTCGGAACACAGTCACACTGGTGGACAACGCTGGGCGTCCCTCTCTCTCCCTCCTCAGGTCCCCCTCTCTCTCTCCCCCCCTCAGGTCCCTCTCTCTCCCCCCCTCAGGTCCCCCTCTCTCGCTCCTCAGGTCCCTCTCTCTCTCTCCCCCCTCAGGTCCCTCTCTCTCTCTCCCCCCTCAGGTCCCTCTCCCCCTCAGATCCCTCTCTCCAATGTCTCGCTCTCTCTCCCTCAGTTCCCTTTCTCCAATGTCTCTCTCCCTCTCTCCCTGTTCCCTCTCTCCCTGTTCCCTCTCTCCAATGTCTCTTTCTCTCTGTTCCCTCTATTCAATGTCCCTCTCTCCAGCTTCCATCTCACCCCTTCCTCCTTTTATTCTGCTCCGCCACTAATTCTGAAGGAGCAGCGGCGGCAGGTAAATGTGCGCATCTTCCCCCAACCACCCCTCTATTTTCCTCCCGTTAATTGGAACGATCCTGCCTCGGGATTGGCCAGCGGGGGGCCCCTGTCGGTCACGTGGTGGTGGTGGGGCGAGCCAGTCAGTAGGTGGAGAGAGAGGAGGAGGTGGCGAGCTGCAGCGAGCCGGAGGAGTTGGAGCGTCTCATGTGCGGGAGGAGGTAGGCGTCGGTGCCCAGCTGGTGGACGTCGAAGCGGTCCTCCTTGCGGTAGGCCAGACAGCGCCGGATGAACGCCTTGGGGAGCGGAGGAGGGGAAAAAGACGGGTTATAAAATGCTCTAGGGCTGTACCGAATGCTTCGAAGCTTCGTTCATAATGTCGACATTCGAATTCTAAATCAACATTTGAATTTAATAATAATAATTATTATTATTATTATTTTTAACCCTTTCACTACCACACTACAGAAGGCCTTCTGTAGTGTGGTATTGAAAGGGTTAACCCTTTGTCGTGTGGTAGTGAAAGGGTCAACCTTCTGTATTGTCGCAGTGAAAGGGTTAACCATTTGGTAGTGCAGTAGTGAAAGGGTTCATATATTTTGTTCATGTGTCTATTCATTCCGTTTAAACCAATGGGTTTTTTCTTCACAGTTGCAGATAGAAATTAGGCTACACTAATATTATAGTATTATACTATTATAGTATATGACCAGTATTGGGACTAACGCGTTACAGTAACGCTGTTACTTTTGGCGGTAACTGCGTGTTTTGTTTACTATAGTCCTCCTGACTGTCATGGCAGCGCCCAGCTACTCGCGTTTGTACACATGGATATTCTCACTATTTCTCTTTTGTCGAGCACAAAGAAAATAACGTTTTAGTTAAATGTCATTTGTGTTTTGGCTCAAAGATACTATCTACTGCCCATGCTTCAACGAAGCTAGTAGCGGAATCTAACGTTAATGACCAGGACTCATCCGAAGCCACTCGCCACCCGCTTTCAGAGATCTACAGTAGTTAGCACCAGGCAGGCGACACACAGCAAATGGGACGGGACACTTTTTCCAACTACTTGGAGAGAGAATATACAACATGGAAATGAGATAAAGAAAATGTTTGAGGGGCTGAACTAACGTTACATCTCGACCACCGCAGACTTTGGTGAGTGCAGTGATGTGAATGCAAATTAATGGAAACTCAAGTTGATCAACGGATTTTGACTGTAGGAATATGCCAGGGAATCTCATCAATACTAATCAAACAATATAAATATAGTCCTTTCATGCACAATTGATATCCTAACTATTCTAACGTTGCAATGCACGATTGATATCTTAAACAACGTTGCAAGACGGTTATAATGAAACGCTCCAGCGACATCAAGGCTGTTCCTTCAACCTAAGCGGCGATACAATTAGGCACGGCGCATTTCTTATTCTTTCTTATTACGTCGGGACTCGGGACACCATTTGTGTTTGTGTCAGATTTGTGTTTGTATCTAGACCACATTGCTTAGCAGAGTTCAGTGATGTGAATGGAAACTGTCAAGTTGATCAACCGATTTTGAGTATCTGTAAGGGCATGGGAGCAATCTTTTTCTTTATTTTTTTAAGTAACTAAATAGTTACTTTTCACAGTAACGCATTACTTGTGGGTGTAAGTAACTAGTAAAGTAACAGAGTTACTTTTGAAATGAAGTAACTAGTAAAGTAACTGAGTTACTATTTTTCAGTAACTAGCACAACACTGTATATGACTCATCATACAAATTTAAATAAAACATTTATCATAAATGATGTAGCCTATCAGCATCCGCTTGGCACTTGGCGCTCCATCAAAACGTCACCATCACTTTCATACCAACCGTGCCCTTATTGGATTATTTATGTTGACGAAACTGAGTTATATTCATCAAAGAAAGTTGATTTAAAAAAACACTTTAAATCAGATCACTTTATCCTCAAACTAAATCCTCAATTTGAATAAAGAATCTTTTTTTGATTAAGTCATAAAATATGACGACAGACATTCGAAGCTTCGTTCAAATACTTCAATAGAAGCTTCGAATGTTAAAAAATACAGCCCTAAAATGCTCAAAATCGAGCGACGTGATTGGTTCATAGCCGTGGTATAATGAGAGTATACCCACACGGAAATCCCCTTGGTGCCAAAATCTGCCCAGATTGGGGGAAGCCCTCCCGTCACGATACACACACATGCTCATATTATATGAACCAAGAGAGGCTCAAAATGGCCGATAGTGTCATCTGAATCAACGGATAAAGCAATCATTTTATCCAGATTATTTGATTATATCCACTTCCACTAAATGTATTAATCTAGCTACTAACTGGGGAGACTGATGAAATACAGATAAAGGAATAATGCAGGACGATCAGTTATCATAGTTAACTTCACGTTGAATAGATATTCCCAGTTAACCCCGTCACTGTCGCACTACCAAAACGGTTAACCCTTTCACTGCGACAATATGGAAGGTTAATCATTTAAATGCCACACGACAGGGTTAACCCTTTCACTACCACACTACAGAAGGTTAACCGTCTGTAGGCGGCTGGGTGGCGCAGCGGACATTGCGCTCGTCAACAACGCAAGAGACACCGGTCTCGAATCCGGCCGTCAGCGTTGCCTCCGGCTTGGGCCGGCCGTCATACTAACTCAATTGGCAGAGTTAGCGGGAGGGAAGTCGAAGGGTGGTAGTCTGCTCGTTGTAAACAGCGACTCCTACAGGTCGGTCAGGGCGCCTGCACAGCAGAGACAGGAAAATGGCGGGGGCAGTGTGAGCCTCCTACACGTTACTCCTCGCCAAATGAGTCCGCGCTAGCAGGTGAAAGATGTGACTGGCTGCCTCCACATGTATCGGAGGGGACATGTGATGGGCTTCTATCCTACCTATGACCGGCCAATGGGGGGCACATGCGAGCAATGGTCAGGACAGGGGAGGGAGAATTGGCACGAGAGGAAATTGGGATGGGAGAAAAATCACAGAAAAAGGGGGAGAAGCGGTCAGGTGGCGTAACGGAGATTGCGTTCGTCACCAACCCCGGAGCGGCTGGATTCGCCTGTTCGAATCCAGCTCACAGCTCCGGGGTTGTCACCAGCTTGGCTGGCCGTTCACACTAATACAATTGGCAGTATTAGAGGGTGGGAGAAGCTGGCGGGGTGGGTCCGGGTCGTTGTAAACAGCGACTCCTACAGTTCGGTCGGGGCGCCTGCTAAGCGCGGATAGGATCTAAGTGGGATAGTGTGATCCTTCCACACGCTACGCTACGCCCTCTCAGTGAGAATCCGCGCTGCCAGGTGAAAAGAAGCGGTTGATTGGCTGGACGTGTGTCGGAGGAAGCATGTGATAGCCTCCACTCTCCCAGACCGACTGTGGGGGGTAAGTGCACAGCGACCAGGAAGGGGATTGGGAATTGGCATAACGACTAACATTGGGATGGGAGAAAATCGGAGGGAAAAGGAGGGGAAAAAAAAAGAGAAAAGAGAAAAAGTAGATAAAAAAAATAAATAAAAGGTTAACCGTCTGTAGTGTGATAGTAAAGGGTTAAACTTCTGTAGCATGGCAGTGAAAAGGCTAAGCTGGGCATGCGGCAACTGTTCTACACTCCGCAGCAGCTTGAGGTGGGTGAGAGTGTGTGTGTGTGTGTGTGTGAGTGTGTGAATGTGAGTAAGAATGAGTATGTGTGAGAGAGTGAGTGAGTGTGTGTAGTACCTTGGCCTCTGTGCTGGCCAGTGGTTTGGCGGGGAACTGGACCTCTGTAGCTTTGAGGATGGTGTTCTCCTGCAGGATGTCCTGCTGAGACTGGTTGTGACCAAACGGCTGGAGGCAAAAACAGGTGAAAACTAAAGTCACGCCACTAGGCAAGCAATTACAGAAATAAATGCAATTTCATATGAGCGACTAAAGCATCTCTTAATCTTCTCTCCCTGGAGCACGAGCACCGCTACTATACGAGTAATCAGTAATCATAAAGCGGGCAACACATCAGGTGTCCTGCAGTGTGCCGGCGTCCTACCTTGCGTCCGTAGAGGCACTGGAAGAAGATGACCCCTACAGACCACACGTCCACCTTGTTGGAGATCTTGGGAGGCTCCTTGCCCACCACAAAGCACTCTGGAGGGAGGTACCTGAACACACACCATGGAACTCTGTTTACTGACAAAAGATGTGTACTAGAGCTGACCTCAAATAGTGACTATTAAGATGATTTGATCCCAAAGAGCCTGATCGATTGAGTCAGTCGAAAATAGGGATGGGTACAGAATCCGGTACTTTTAAGGGTATCGACCGAATCACGTCGGTACTACTGTTCAGACTGATCAGAGATGACAGACAGTTTTTTTTTTTTTACACATTACAATATCTTTCATTAGAAGGAATCCACGACGAGTCCCGTCTGGTCTCCAAACCATGTCGTCACGAAAACACATGCGGGACACGGGTTTTGATCATGGAGGTATTAGTTCTGGTCAGAGGAATACAATGGAGAAAGCACAAGGCAGGGTGTTAGCGGCGTGTGTGCATGCGTCTCTCTCCCCCTCTCTCACCAGTAGGTCCCAGCTCCCTGCGACGTGAGGTCCATCCCGTCCACGCCGTAGTTGTCGTCGTCCATGATCTTGGACAGGCCGAAGTCTGTGATCTTGATCTCTCCACACGCCGTACCGTCCACCAGCAAGATGTTACCTGCACACCGCGGTCAGCACAGCGGTCAGCACAGTCAAGACTCCTACCAGCAATACCAGTTTCTACCTTTGCATCGTGGGCAGACAAAGGGTTATAGTTCCAAGCCACTGAAGGGATTAATAAAAACTCTGTATGATAGCATGTACAATAATGCTGTATATATTTATTACTCTGTATGATAGCATGTACAATGCTGTATATATATATATATATATGCATTACTCCAGGGCTCTACGCTAACCTTTTTCCCAAGTGTGTGTGTGTGTGTGTGTGTATCTGCGTGTGCAAACGGGAATGGGACACAGACATTTGAACTATTAAGTGATTAATGCCTACTGTGGCAAAGTTGTAGCCAACAACTAGGCCTAATAAAAAAGGCAGTGACATTGAACAAAAAGGAGACACTGGCATTACCACCAGGGCCATCAAGTTTTCAAGTTTCAAGTTTCTTTAATAGTTGTCATACAGAAGTACAGAATACTTTCATACAAAATGCTTCTTACTGTTACGCTCCAGAGACTGTGCTAGACAAGATAGTATCAAATAACATAGTATAGCATGTAATTTAGAAGAAGAAAATGAGGTCACAGTGTTCGGTATAGACATATGTACAATGTTCTGAGTTACCATACAATATACAATACTATGCAGTGTACTAATGTACAGTACTATATAGTGCAAAGCAGAAATGGGATGAGGTACAATTTAGGTACAATTTAGGTACAATTTACAGTAAGGTGTACGAGTTGTAGTGCAATCCTTCATCAATAAATATAAAGTGTGGGGAGTGGGTGCTACAGTGTGTTTGTTTAAAGTGGGTGTGTGCTATAAAGTGTGTGGAGTGGGTGCTACAGTGTGTTTGTTTAAAGTGAGTGTGTGCGTGTGGATGTGTGTGCTATGTGCGTTTGGTGGTTGTTGTTGTGTAGTGTTCATTGTTCGTTTAGCAGCCTGATGGCCTGGGGATAGAAGCTTCTTCTGAGTCTTTCTGTGCTCGCCTTGAGACTCCGGTATCGCTTGCCTGACCGCAGCAGTTCAAAGAGGCAGTTGTTCGGGTGACTGGAGTCTTTAATGATTCTCTTAGCCTTGCCCTTGCAACGCTTGTTGTAAATGTTCTGGAGGGTGGGGAGCCCCCCTCCAATTGTGCGTTCGGCTGAACGTGTCACTCTTTGTAGTCTGCTTCGGTCTTGTGCAGTGCTATTCCCAAACCAGGAGGTGATGTTGCCGGTCAAGATGCTCTCTATTGTACATGAGTAGAAGTTCTTAAGGATCTTCTGACTGACATGGAACTTCCTTAGGCGCCTGAGGAAGTAGAGGCGTTGTCGTGCCTTCTTCACAACACTGTCAATGTGTGTGGTCCATGTCAAGTCCTCGGATATGTAGGCTCCGAGGTACTTAAAGCTGTTGACTCTCTCAACCGGTGCCCCGTCGATGCTGAGGGGGCTGTAGTCCTTGACCCCCGACCTCCTGAAGTCCACAATCATCTCCTTTGTTTTGCTGACGTTCAGGGAGAGGCTGTTTTCCTGGCACCATCCCGCCAGGACCTTGACCTCTTCCAGGTAGGCCCTCTCGTCGTTGGCAGAGATCAGGCCCACCACCACTGTGTCGTCAGCAAATTTGATGATTGTATTGCTACTCCGCTGAGCCACACAGTCGTGTGTGTACAGGGAGTAGAGGAGGGGACTCAGAACACAGCCCTGGGGGGCCCCTATGTTGAGGGTGATGGATGAGGAGGTGCAGTTGCCTGCTCTCACCACCTGGGGTCTGCCAGTCAGGAAGTCCAAGACCCACTGGCAGAGGTCATAGTTCAAGCCCAGGTCCCTGAGCTTGGCTATGAGTATGGAGGGGACTATGGTATTGAATGCCGAGCTGTAGTCGATGAATAGCATTCTCACATAGTTCCCCTGCCTCTTGTCCAGGTGTGATGCTGCTGTGTGCAGCACATGGGCTATGGCGTCCTCCGTGGACCTGTTGGGGCGGTATGCAAATTGCAGGGGGACTGTAATTTGTCAGTAGAGGGGACTGTAAGGTGCCTTTTCGGTATACTACCTTTGCTAAAACTGTGTTCTCTGTTAAAGGTGGTAACTACTGGAATAGCCTACCAGTTGTGATGAGAGTGCCCCACATACTCCATGTTCAAGACCCATCTTAAACTGCATCTTAAGGCAAACCAGAACTGTGATCATTTTTAATCTGATTTAGTTTATGTAACTTGTTTTTATTGTTGTTTTTATCATTGATTGTCACCATGCTTTTACCCTAAGCAGGCTATTTATTTATTGAAAGAGTTTTTCTGTCTCCTGGTGTAAATTAGTAGATTATCGCAATTTTAATGTGTACACAGTGTTATGTTATTCTCATGTCCGTTACAGTCAACACAACGACATACGCTACTGTATCAACGTTATGATTAACAAAGCAAGGCACTCGTTTTGTTGCATTAACGTTATATTACTATTGCTATCGATAAATCTAGGTGTTCTCAAATCTATTGCTATTGGTAAGACTAGAATAAGTTACACTAATTTAATGTTACCGTCTCGGAAAACTCTCGCATAGCGCAATGGCGGACTTTCCGGAAGTAAAAAAGCAAATGAAAGCTTCCGATTGGTCATTTCCTTTCTTTCCCTTGAAACCAGTCACGTCACTCTACTGTGATTGGACCGTTGGCTTGAGTGCAATGTGGGACTTGTAGTTTTTTAACGATTAGCAGCGGAGAGAAAAAAGCACGACTGAGGTTGTAATCTTCACTCACTGTGCAAGTAATTTATTTTTCCGGTTCGCACACACATATTCTTGGGGGCAAATGAGAGTAAAATGGTTGCACTGTAGAGAGCCCTGTACTCTGTATGATAGCATGTACAATAATGCTGTATATATGTATTACTCTGTATGATAGCATGTACAATAATGCTGTATATATATTTATTACTCTGTATGATAGCATGTACAATAATGCTGTATATACATTTATTCTTACCATATATATATATATATATATATATATATATATATATATATATATATATATATGTTTCCACATCAGTCTGTACATACCTGCATATAATCCTTTTTACACATCTGTAGACACTATCTATATCTGTACATATCCCTTACCTACGCTTACTAGTTACGCTGCTATCTGTACATTGTATATTACTGTTGCACTTTACTGTTACATTTTCACTCTGGTTGGATGCCAAATGTAATTTTGTTGCACTGTACTTGTGCTGTATAATGACAATGAATTTGAATATAATCAAAATCACAATAATAATAATCGTATTTATACGATGGGGCAGCTCGCTTGTTACAGAACAGCCTTTGAGAATAGGACTGAAACAGACATGTATCGAGGCTAGGATGCAGAATCTGAAATTCTATAATGCTATGGACATTATACAAAAGTAACTGTACTTACAGTAGATTTCATTCACAGTCTTTGCTGCCCTGTAACAGGCGCCTGGTGGTACTAAATCCAGATGTATTGGAAAGAGGAGATTTGGCCCGATCCATAGATGTATGACATGGCCATAATAAGGTAATTTATAGGCCTGATATTCTATATACATATATATATATATATATATATATGTCCGGATGGCAAAATTCAGTACTGTATCTACAAAACCCCCTGTAAATCATCTGCCCTTTATTCATTTTCTTAGATCTTTTGTACACTCGATATCAAGAAGGTGCAGAATGAGCTCAGTGACATCTTCCATGTCTGGTCAATGTTAGCACGGTGTTATTCACCATCAAAAATGGGGAATCTTCTTTTATAATAATAATTGATATTCTCCTTTGGTTCATTACAATTTACTCAAGCATAGTAAACAGACAATATTCCTGACACCGGGAATACATTCCCCGAGGTCCATAGATGTCCCTGGACACCAAGAACATGCAAACGGACCTTGTAGAAGTGGAGCAATCTTCCATTTACTTGGGGTATGTACTTTTAGGCGAATTTTCAGAAAATATGTCTAGGGCTTAACCCTTTCACTACCACACTACAGAAGGTTAACCCCGTCACTACCACTGTAGTAGTGTGGTAGTGAAAGGGCTTAAGGGGTTAATAACGCCGACGGCGGCCAGGCGACCTACCAGGCTTGAGGTCGTAGTGAATGATGGGGGGTTTGATCTCGTTGAGGTAGCGCAGGGCGTTGACGATCTGCATGACGATGGAGCGCGCCTCCTTCTCCGACATCAGCTTGTTCTGCTTCAGGTAGAAGTCCAGGTCGTTCCCCTCACAGAACTCCAGAACCGTGCAGAACCTGCGAGCGGAGGAGGGTTAGTGAGGTCAAGTATTGTGTGCAGAACACCTTCAGATCTGAACCTGTGAGTGTGAGAGAGGAGGGTTAGTGAGGTCAAGTATTATGTGCAGAACACCTTCAGATCTATCATCAGTGGTGGTGGTGTGTGTGTGTGTGTGTCTGTGTGTTTGCGTGTGTGTGTGTGTGTGGGGGGGGTAAGGGGAGGCAACTCACGTGTCAGTGGTATGTGTGTGTGTCGGTGTGTGTCTGTGTGTGCGTGTGTGTGTGGGGGGGGGGGGGTAAGGGGAGGCAACTCACGTGTGTCAGTGTCCAGTGGTGTGTGTGTGTCGGTGTGTGTGTGTGTGGGGGGGGGGGGGGGGTGGGTAAGGGGAGGTAACTCACGTGTCAGTGGTATGTGTGTGTGTCTGTGTGTGTGGGGGGGGGGGGGTATGGGTAAGGGGAGGCAACTCACGTGTCAGTGTCCAGTGGTGTGTGTGTGTCGGTGTGTGTGGGGGGTAAGGGGGGGGGGGGGGATGGGTAAGGGGGGGTAAACTCACGTGTCAGTGTCCAGGGAGAAGTAGTCGTACAGTTTGACTATTCTGGGATGGTCCATCTGCTTGTGTATCCGGTATTCCCTGCATGCATGCCTGTGGGGAAATGCATGTTACCATGGCAACAGACAGGAAACGCCAGTTCTCCCCGACAATAGCGGGCAGGTGGAAATTAACATTGTGTGTATGTCTCTCGTTACTACGACGACGGGACCTACTTGTGGTAGTTCTCCTTTTTCTCCTCTCTCCAGTTCTTGTTGAGCTGGTGGATTTTGACAGCCGCGTATCGCTGCTCAAACAGGTCGAAGGCCTGTGTGTGGGAATACAGACGGAGAGAGACGAGCATCAGTCTCGAAACACTCACTCGTTCCGGCTTCTTGTCACATTTCCGATATGAGGATGTGACCCTGCTGTAAGTCGCCGTGGTTAACCCTTTCACTAGCACGCTTATAGAAGGTGAACCCTTTCACTACCACACTACATACGGTTAACAGTCTGTGGTAGTGAAAGGATTAACCTTCTATAGAGAGGTGTAGTCTGACGTCACTTTGGTTTCCCGCGAGGTCCACCCGTATAGGGATGGGTACCGAATTCGGTACTTTTAAGGTACCGAACCGAAACACGTCGGTACTACCAAGTATCGATTCAAGTGAGATACCAAAAGAAAAAGAAAAAAGAATGTAAAAAAAATTTTTTTTACCTTTTTTATTTTCATGTCAACGTTCACACGCACAATATATGCTTACCTAGGATTTGACTTGATTCAACAACAAAGCAGTCGGAGCAATGGCAAGCCGAAAACGGTCGAAAGTGTAGTTATTTGAAGTTTGGATTTTTTTTTCACGACTGGGGTAGGTAAATTACATTTTTTTTAGACTAAAGTACCGAAAAAAGGTACCGGTATCGATTCACAGGTACCGGTACCGTATCGGTTCAAATGTGAAAGGTACCCATCCCTAACCCGTATAGGGATTTATCATTGGGGAAATGGATTATCTGCTATTGTAATAATTCCGCCTCATGAACATTGGAAAGCTTTCCATTTTTGCACAAAATGAGTTCCCTTCTATATAACTAACATTATTGTTTAAGCATTTTTGGTTGAAATTAAATTATACGTAATTACAGTATTTTACGAATTGTTTCATGTTGAGCTATAGATTGTGGATGAATACACAGAAAGGTACACCATGCCAATGTTCATGCTTTATTTGTTTTAAATGAGATGATTTAGAAACGTGTCCATTGGAAATACATTGCAATTTCAAGCGAGGTGGACCGGCCGGAAACAACAATGATGTAACCACTACACCTCCGTGTGGTAGTGAAAGTGTTAACCCTTTGTAGCGTGGTAGTGAAAGCGTTAACCCTTTGTAGTGTGGTAGTGAAAGCGTTAACCTTCTGTAGTGTGGTAGTGAAAGCGTTAACCTTCTGTAGTGTGGTAGTGAAAGGTTAACCTTCTGTAGTGTGGTAGTGAAAGCGTTAACCTTCTGTAGTGTGGTAGTGAAAGGTTAACCTTCTGTAGTGTGGTAGTGAAAGGGTTAACCTTCTGTAGTGTCGTAGTGAAAGGTTAACCTTCTATGGTGTGGTAGTGAAAGGGTTAACCGTCTGTGGTGTGGTAGTGAAAGGTTCCTTCTGTAGTGTGGTAGTGAAAGGTTAACCTTCTGTAGTGTGGTAGTGAAAGGTTAACCGTCTGTAGTGTGGTAGTGAACGTGTTAACCTTCTGTAGTGTGGTAGTGAACGTGTTAACCTTCTGTAGTGTGGTAGTGAACGCGCTAACCTTCTGTAGTGTGGTAGTGAAAGCGTTAACCTTCTGTAGTGTGGTAGTGAAAGGTTAACCTTCTGTAGTGTCGTAGTGAAAGCGTTAACCGTCTGTGGTGTGGTAGTGAAAGGTTAACCGTCTGTAGTGTGCTGAATCCAAATTTGCTGTATACCAAGCTCAAAAATGTCAAATAAGGCCTCAAAATTGAGAAATCCAACATGGCCGCCAGCACCAGGCCTTCTCTCCACAAAAACGGGTGCTAAACCCACAGTTTTTATTCTACTGACATGAAACTTTGCACAGAACATCGGCACCTATGGAGGAAGAGAGTAGGAATATAGCTGGGGTGCAACCATGAGTAACAGGGTGTTTTTGACTGTCTAACTGTAATCTTTGTATAGGTGAGGATACAAAAAACGACATTTCTTCAGTGTTTGCAGGAATAAGACAGCAATTTGGTAATAACTGTACAGTGTTGGACACCAACATTAGAATCCCCCAAGTCTTAGCTTTCTTCAGGCACCAAGTTTATGCAAGTAGCTCTTATAGATCTGGATATATAAGCATTTTAATGTAAGCATGCTGTTTTAGGCGAATTTTCTAAAAATAAATTGTGGGGCTTAATGAGTTAAGTCTGACTACACAAGGTACAAACCTAAATTAAGTTTTCTTACATACATCAACAAGGACGTAGTCACACCGGAGATTCAAGAATCCATACTTGGCGCAGAACACCTTGGACAGGCACAACTGAACATGTTTGTGGACAAACGTTTGTGTGAACCTCCAGATAGTGACCAGCACCTGAACCTGAAATCACCCATTCGAAAGAACAGCCAAGACATTTGCCTCTTTGTATGAAGTTGTGCAACTTTCCAAGAACAAGCAAAACACCATCAAAGTGGACAGGCAGATTCTACAAAGGCTCATCACAGCTTACAGAGCAGGTCATAAGGTAGACCTTGACAATATCCTCCAGCATGAGCTCATGCCCATCACGCCATCTCTGGCCACAACTAACGGGAGTCTACATTCCACCAACAAGTCTGTGTTAGCAAATATACTGACGAAACAAGTTAAAACCCCTGCAGATCTTACCCTTCAGGGACCCAGCTGCCTGGTCATTGATGGCCAAGCTCTGGTAATGGCACTCGGAAAGCCACCTGACACTACAACATTTGGTGACTATGCCAACAAGTTCACTGACACCGTGTTGAAGATGGGAGCAAAATACCAGAGGGTAGATGTCGTCTTTGACAGATACCATGACCAATCCATCAAAACAGGCACAAGGGTGAAACGCAAACAGCGCCACAGACCAGTACGTTGTGAAATCAAAAACATGTCTGTTCCACTTCCTGCCGATTGGTCGAGCTTCATGGCCCTTGAAGACAACAAATCAGATATCGCTCAACTACTCTCAAACCACCTGATAGAACACAGCCCGGATGATGAACCTGTAGTTGTAGTATCAGAGAGGTTTGCTGAAGCGACAACTGTCAAGTCAACAGATCCAGATCTTGAAGTCTCCTCTCTGAGTGCTGACCATGAGGAAGCTGATACACGTCTGATTTTCTCATCCAGGCTCCAGTGGAAACAATCGTCGTGTCAGCGCGTGACACAGATGTGCTGCTTCTACTCTTGGCTCACTATGACAGAATCCGATGTACGCATCTCTACATGAAAGCTGGATCTCTACATCTCTACATCCACCTGCAAGACTGTATACTCTAGACCAGGGGTGGCCAACCCGCGGCTCGCGAGCCGCATGCGGCTCTTTGCCCGTCAATGTGCGGCTCTTCCATCCATAAAAAAAAAAAAAAAAATTTACTTTTTTTTTTGTATGTCACTCATTCCATAAGGACGTAGAATAAACATTTACAAATTTTTTTTAAATGGTCCATTTGCATGTTCTTGGTATCTGAATCTAGGGACATATATGGATCAGTGTCAGAAATAGTGTGTCTGTTACTAGGCTTGAGTAAATTGTAATGAACCAAAGGAGAATATCAATTCTATTTTAAAAAAAAAATTATCTTTGACTGTAAATAACACCATGCTAAAATTGACCAGACCTGAAAAATCTAAGCAAATGAATAAAGGGAAGATGATTAAACAGAAGGTTTTGTAGATACAGTACTGAATTCTGCCATCTTTTTTATAATGTAAATTTCTCCACCATTTTTCATCATATTGCAACACCGTTTTTTGCAAGACGTTCACAGAAAGGTAGAGAAACTAACTGCGTTCTGTTTTATGGCAATAACGTTCAGGTTTGTGGGAGATAATCCCAAAAAATAAGAGAAATTAAAAAGTAAATCCAGAAGTCAGATGATTGACAGGGGCTGGTGTGAGCTGGGTAGGGTAGTTTTTCGAAATTTGAAAGCCCTGAGTCTCTTCCTTCAAAAGACTACACTCACTTTTGGCTGTGCCACTTCCTCCTGTCAATATGCGCCGGTTTCCGACTCAATGCCCTGAGATTTCTATAATCTTATATTTCACTAATAACAGTTAAAATAATTGGTAAACAAACATAATGCTGAAAATATACACTTTTACTGTATATCTCGGGCTTAAGAGGTTAACCCTGTGAGGCCCAAATTAAAAAGAAATTAGCAACTTCAGAGGCCAGAGGGTGGGACATATAAACACATTTACTATCAAATAGCATTGTGAGGCTGAACAACAGGACCAATTGACTATACATGTGCTTAAAGGGGAACTATCTTATAAATGGCTTTTTTCAGTGTTTACCATTGTTTCTTAGCTATGTGGACTTATATTAATAGGATATACGTCTCTAATTCTCATATTGGCGAATTCTTCCAATTCTCCTCTCACAATATTCACCCTCACTGAACTGAGTCATCTGAAAATGTGCATATCTGTGATGTCAGAGATTTCTCAGCTGCATAATAATGTGGCAGTTGATGTGGCAGTTGGCACCAGGCCACACAGTGGTTGGAGCCCAGCCTCAAAACGGCTTAAGATCTTGAGGTAGAAAAATGCGGTTTTTAGTACTTGATTAGAAATACAAAACAATGCATTTAAAAAAAAAAAAAACCTAGGTGTTCCATAGACTCACAGGAATTGTGTAAAAGTGCCCAAATAGTGCAAGAAATAGTAAAATAGTTCCCCTTTAACATTTTTTAAATAAACATTATTTTTTTAAATGGCTAAAAGTGATTTTGTAATTTTGCAACCGTGGGTCTCACAGGGTACTTTTAACCCTGTGAGGCCCAAATAAAAAAGACATTAGCAACTTCAGAGGCCAGAGGGTGAGACCTATAAACACATGAAGGGTGCCGTGACTGAAAAAATGTGTTCGAATATACTTGTACGGGAGCTGGCTATAATCTTTTAATTATCTTCTACTCTATTCTATTCAGGAAGAGTCACATGGCATGTATCGAAGCATGCAACTGTAAGAAAGTCAACACCTGCCGGAACACTGAGGAAGAGAATAAGCTGTCACTGTAAGGATTACTGTAACAAGTATTCAAACGTACAGAGGAAGATTCCGGTAAAAAGCGGGAAGGTGGAATAGCTTTAATGTTGAACAACAATTGGTATGATCCAGGCAACGTGAAGGAGCCTCCCCAAACCTGGAGTATATATCCATCAAGTGCCGGCCATTCTTTCTCCCGAGAGAATTAGCGTCGGTCATTCTGATCGGAGTGTATATTCCACCACAAGCAAACACAGGCGACGCGCTCTCCAAGCTCCACAACGAGGTAAACAAGCTCCAAGCAGCTAACGTTGACGCTGCTATTGTGGTTGTGGGTGATTTCAATAGCGCTAATCTGAGAAAAGTGCTGCCAAAATTCTACCAGCATGTGACTTCTTCAGAGGCGGGAATATTTTAGACCATTGCTACTCGCAATTTAAGAGCGGTTAAAAATCACATGCTGCCAGTCCTTTCGGCAAGTCAGATGACAGGCAACATGAATGACCACAAGGTGGTGAGATACAATGTTAGGAGGACAGTAATAGAAGCAAAAAGGCACTACAGGGATTCAATTGAACTTCAATATGAACAGGCTGACTCTAGAGCTATGTGGCAGGGCCTCAGAACGATGACAGATTACAAAGGCACCTCCCTCAAACTGAACAGTGACATCCAACTGGCAAATGATCTCAATACCTTCTATGTGAGGTTTGAGGCTGGGAATAACAGCACCAGCCTACAAACCACTGCAATGGAGGAGGGGGGGGGGGGGGCACTGCTGATGGAGACTCAGTGTTCAGGATAACAGAACATGAGGTGAGGAGGACGTTTAAGAAAGTGAATATCAGGAAGGCAGCAGGTCCGGACGGTATCCCCGGCCGTGTCCTAAAAGTCTGTGCCGACCAACTGGCCCCGGTATTCACTGACATATTTAACCTGTCCTTAGAACAGGCTGTCATCCCCACCTGTCTGAAGAAGTCCACCATTATCCCTGTACCCAAAAAATCCAAGCCAGCTTGCCTCAACGACTACCGCCCTGTAGCTCTCACCTCCATAGCCATGAAGTGCTTTGAGAAGCTAGTGAAGGGCTACATCTGTTCCTCCCTCCCCATCAACCTGGACCCCCTGCAATTTGCATACCGCCCCAACAGGTCCACGGAGGACGCCATAGCCCATGTGCTGCACACAGCAGCATCACACCTGGACAAGAGGCAGGGGAACTATGTGAGAATGCTATTCATCAACTACAGCTCAGCATTCAATACCATAGTCCCCTCTAAACTCATAGCCAAGCTCAGGGACCTGGGCTTGAACTATGACCTCTGCCAGTGGGTCTTGGACTTCCTGACGGGCAGACCCCATGTGGTGAGAGCAGGCAACTGCACCTCCTCATCCAGCACTCTCAACATAGGGGCCCCCCAGGGCTGTGTCCTGAGTCCCCTCCTCCACTCCCTGTACACACATGACTGTGTGGCACAGCGGAACAACAACACAATCATCAAATTTGCTCACGACACAGTAGTGGTGGGCCTGATCTCTGCAAACGATGAGAGGGCCTACCTGGAAGAGTTTAAGGTTCTAGCGGGATGGTGTCAAGAGAACAGCCTCTCCCTGAACATCAGCAAAACAAAGGAGATGATTGTGGACTTTAGGAGGTCGGGGTCAGGGACTACAGCCCCCTCAGCATCGACGGGGCACCGGTTGAGAGAGTGAACAGTTTTAAGTACCTCGGAGTCCACATATCCGAGGACTTAACATGGACCACACACATTGACAGTGTTATCAAGAAGGCACGACAACGTCTCTACTTCCTTAGGCGCTTAAGGAAGTTCAACGTGAGTCAGAAGATCCTCAAGAACTTCTACTCATGCACAATAGAGAGCATCCTGACTGGCAATATCACCTCCTGGTTTGGGAATAGCACTGCACAAGACCGCAGCAGACTACAGAGAGTGGCCCGTTCAGCCGAACGCACAATTGAAGGTGGGCTTCCCACTCTCCAAGACATTTACAACAAGCGGTGCATGGGCAAGGCTAAGAGAATAATCAAAGACTCCAGCCACTCAAACAACTGCCTCTTTGAACTGCTGCGATCAGGCAAGCAATACCGGAGTCTCCATGGCAAGCACAGAGAGACTCAGAAGGTGCTTCTATCCCCAGGCCATCAGGATGCTCAATGAATGAACAATGAACAATAAGCAAACCATCAACACACCCACAGCGCACATACACTCACTTAAATAAACAACACACTGTATCACCCACTTTACCACTTTAGACACAATTTACACTTTATATTTATATTTATATTATTGGTAAGGAAATTGCACATCATTCTCATTCCTTATTGCACCTCACCACTACAAGGTGGCACCACAAGCTAAGCTATACCTCACCATTTTTGTACCAGCTGTACATACTGTATATATAGAAACACTGAACAATTTTGTTGTTTACACTTGTTTACGTACTTGACTTCTTGACTTTCTATTTTATACTTATTTTATACTATCTTGTTATTATCTAGCACACTCTCAGGAGCAACACAGAAAGAAACATTTCATGCAAAGTATTCTGTATTCTGTATGACAACTAATAAAGAAACTTGAACCTTCACTTATATTGATATGGTAAAATAATATTTTTATTTTATTATATTATAATCTATTCTATTCTATTCTGGAAAAGTGGCATTGGATGAATCATGCAACTGCAAGACACCTGCGACACCTGCCTGAATACGATTGATGACTGACAATAAATTACTGTACCTAAGCTACTGTACGCATATTTTTTTTTTGATCCACTTTTTCTCCCATTTTTCTATATTTTCTCCCATCCCAATTTCGTATCATCCAATTCAACCCTCCCCTGTCACGAACGCTGTTTCTTGCCTCCCACAAGCCGGCTGCAATGTGGACTAAGTCATACATAGCACAAGTCCCCTCCGGTACTTGAGGTAACAGCAGTCGCATCTTTTCACCTGCGCAGCTCGACCTCTTAGTGTCGAGGAGTAACGCGTGGGAGGCTCACGCTGCCCCCGACACTTCCTGATTCTACTGCGCAGGCGCACCAACCGACTTGTAGGAGTCGCTTGTTCACAACGTTCGATCCCCACCCTTCAGTTTTTCCCTCCCCGTAATACGGCCAATGTGTATTACTGCGGACGACCAGCCAAACTGAAAAACAATGTGGAGAGCTGGATTCGAACACGCGAATCCTAGCGTCTCCACACTGGTGGCGAGTGCCTTAGACCACTACACCACCTAGCCGCCCTGCTACTGTACGCATATTAAGGACTATCTAATTTGCATAAATGGCATGTTGATTAAAAAAAATCAAGAGAAAAGAGTTTGATGAATAAATCCATGGCCTGGGATCATCCTGCTTTTCTTTCTTATTTGGTTGATGAGTTATGCATCAATAACGACCACCGTTTCAAGCAACATTTTCACAACTGATCTAAAATCAGGATATGATTTTAAATTCCTCATGTATGCAAACATATAAAAACACATTTCATTCATGTTTCTACCTTGTTTAGTCAAAAAGATATGCACTTAAGGGGAGACACTGCAGGTGAATAGGGTAAAAAAATTAACTAATAGATATCACAATGAAACTTCCCCAGTTGATTACTTATATTAAGACAAGTCTTTTTTGTATTACAAGTTTTCTGAAATTGTATGTTTAAATATGCAAATGAGGCATGATCTACTTAAATATGCACTAATTTGCATATAATTCCAGGACAGAAATCTGAACATTGGATAAAGCCATTTTCAAAATTATAGTTTCATTTTGTTGACATATTAGAGCCAAAGGTTATTACAGAGGGGATTTTGGATATCTCTTTTTATCACTCCATAAATCAGAAAATACTCCATTCAGTCCATTTTTATGGTAAATTTCCCTATTTCGCCATGTTTTTAGGAATAAAATGTGATATAAATCAGGGTATGAATGCGATATCAACAAACCCTTCTGTAAATACCTTCAGAACATAGATATGAATAGAACTGGAAGGTTTGGTGTATGTGAGTGCTACTGAAGTGGAGATTTCTGGCTCAGAGTATGAGGAAAAACTCTTAAAACTCATTTTTGGGAAAACGCCTTCAAAGTTCTGTATTGTAAAATGCCATCCTTTTTTTTTTAAACAGATATTTACAAACACAATACCTAATCAAACCATTAGTAATAAACAACCTAAACACATGCCTGATAACTGAATAATAATAATGATGATGTTATTGAACTGAACAGAACTACACACAGGCTACAAACAGTGTAGTACAGTGTAGTACCCCCTAATAGTGATATCTATTCAAATATGTTTTGCCTATGAAACTTTCCCAATTTGTTATGTACATATAAACTAAAAAAATAAATATTGCAAGTTTTCTGAAATGTATGTTTATATATGCAAATGAGGCACTTCCCCATTAAATATGTGCACATTTATGGATGCAATAAGGCAAAATGATGTAAAATAAACAACTAAATGTGTGTTATTGACGTTTTATTGTCACTAGTTTCATAGAAGACATGTTTAGGAAGCAAAATATAACAAAATCTCAAAATCAACAAAAAAAGTATATTTGACTATTCACCTGCAGTGTCTCGCCTTAAATAGATTTCAGCCTGGCGCTGGCGGCCATGTTGGATTTCTCAATTTTGAGGCCTTATTTGACATTTTTGAGCTTGGTATACAGCAGATTTGGATTCAGCACCCCTTAATACCCCTAGAAATGTTGTGTACCAAAAATAAACACGAAATGCATTCAGGGTTATGATTTTCTGAAAATTGACCCCGTCTATGAAAGGTTAACCGTCTGTAGTGTGGTAGTGAAAGGTTAACCGCGTGTAGTGTGGTAGTGAAAGGTTAACCGTCTGTAGTGTGGTAGTGAAAGGTTAACCGTCTGTAGTGTGGTAGTGAAAGGTTAACCGTCTGTAGTGTGGTAGTGAAAGGTTAACCTTCTGTAGTGTGGTAGTGAAAGCGTTAACCTTCTGTAGTGTGATAGTGAAAGGGTTAACCTTCTGTAGTGTGGTAGTGAAAGGTTAACCTTCTATAGTGTGGTAGTGAAAGGTTAACCTTCTGTAGTGTGGTAGTGAAAGGTTAACCTTCTGTAGTGTGGTAGTGAAAGGTTAACCGTCTGTAGTGTGGTAGTGAAAGGTTAACCGTCTGTAGTGTGGTAGTGAAAGGTTAACCTTCTGTAGTGTGGTAGTGAAAGGTTAACCGTGTGTAGTGTGGTAGTGAAAGGTTAACCTTCTGTAGTGTGGTAGTGAAAGGTTAACCGTATGTAGTGTGGTAGTGAAAGGTTAACCATCTGTAGTGTGGTAGTGAAAGGTTAACCGCCTGTAGTGTAGTAGTGAACGCATTAACCTTCTGTAGTGTGGTAGTGAAAGGGTTAACCTTCTATAGCGTGGTAGTGAACGCGTTAACCCTTTGCAGTGTGGTAGTGGTGAAGACGGTTGACTGAAGCCTCACCTTGTAGACCTCACTGAAGCCCCCCCTGCCCAGCAGGTGAAGCAGCAGGTAGCGCTCGTTCAGAGTAGGGTGGTCTTTGAACCTGACACGGGAGAAAAAAAAAAGAAAAAAAAAAAACACTTTAACCCACAGGTCACGTTCACCGACGAGACCAGAGTTTGCCCTAGAAACACGCAGCAGTGGCAGGTCACCACCACAGCAGGATAGATGCCGCCACCACCTGCTACGATGGTTTTTTCCAAAAACCCAAAGAAATATGGGGCACGTGTTAAGTGCATAAGTAAAGTTTATTTGTATAGCACCTTTCACAGATGCACAATCACACGGTGCTTCACAGAATTAAAAAGCAAAAAACAATCAAATATAAACCCAGAAACGAACAGTATCAAGTAAACGCAGATTGAAACAAGCTTAAAACTAGTTGAAGCAGAAAGACATCACCACACACATAAAAGATACTAAAAAAGATAATAAAAGAAAGTCTTAATTTTTTATCAATAAGTGGTCTGGGTGGAACAGGGAGGTGGAGCAGGGAGGTGGAGCCAGGGTTTCCGTTAGAATTTTCTTTTGCAGGTCTGAGTGACAAATGGGATAAATTCCGGTCAGAGTTTATTGAGCTTAAAAACAATTGATAGGCCTATATAAAGAATGACATCATCAAGGCATTTATAATATTTTAACTTAAAACTAGGCTACTTTTGCGTATATAGTCATTAATATATTCCAAATAAAATAAGTCCCTCGAGACTTCGTGCTGCTGCCGACTTGAGGTGTCGGTGGGCAGTCTGCCCGACCTTAATAAACAGCAGTCTGTTATAATCACATTATGAGCTAACGAATTCCGTTATATTGGACATTTGTATTAATTATATCAAGCGAAGAACTGAGAAATTTGGCAGAGAGAGACGGCAACATTATCGTGGGTTTGCGCCGTGATGTATATCTCCACCTCCCAACGACTTGGTGCTGCTCATAATGTCCGGTGAAAATAATTCCCTCTAAGCACAATTTGATTATTTGAATTGTATTAAAATAGGCTAAAATTAAATAGCCTATGCGATGAACGAAACAACCATTACATTTGTCGTTGCTTCACCAAGCAGCCGGTCTAATAATGACATCTGGCTGTTGTCAGCGCGAGCTGGCTGCTGATATATTTACGTGAAGCATGGAGCAGGCAGAGTGGTGTTTTTAGGTCTGGTCTGGAAACCGCTCAGCAGCGCCCCCACCCAACAGCTGAATTGCCAATGGCTGAATTGGAGTACTGCACCCTGCCAAGCCATGCTTCACGTAAATATATCAGCAGCCAGCTCGCGCTGACAACAGCCAGATGTCATTATTAGACCGGCTGCTTGGTGAAGCAACGACAAATGTAATGGTTGTTTCGTTCATCGCATAGGCTATTTAATTTTAGCCTATTTTAATACAATTCAAATAATCAAATTGTGCTTAGAGGGAATTATTTTCACCGGACATTATGACCGAGAGATTAAATATGTCAAATATGTCGGACTTCAACAGATTTTGCCGGTCAAATACCGGTAATTACCGGCTAACGGAAACGCTGGGTGGAGCAGGGAACAGGAGCAGGGAGGTGGAGCAGGAACAGGGAGGTGGAACAGGGAGGTGGAACAGGGAGGTGGAACAGGAACAGGGAGGTGGAACAGGGAGGTGGAACAGGAACAGGGAGGTGGAACAGGGAGGTGGAACAGGGAGGTGGAGCAGGAACAGGGAGGTGGAACAGGGAGGTGGAACAGGGAGGTGGAACAGGAACAGGGAGGTGGAGCAGGAACAGGGAGGTGGAACAGGAACAGGGAGGTGGAACAGGGAGGTGGAACAGGAACAGGGAGGTGGAACAGGAACAGGGAGGTGGAACAGGGAGGTGGAACAGGAACAGGGAGGTGGAACAGGGAGGTGGAACAGGAACAGGGAGGTGGAACAGGAACAGGGAGGTGGAACAGGGAGGTGGAACAGGGAGGTGGAACAGGGAGGTGGAACAGGGAGGTGGAGCAGGAACAGGGAGGTGGAACAGGAACAGGGAGGTGGAACAGGGAGGTGGAACAGGGAGGTGGAACAGGGAGGTGGAACAGGGAGGTGGAGCAGGAACAGGGAGGTGGAACAGGGAGGTGGAACAGGGAGGTGGAACAGGGAGGTGGAACAGGGAGGTGGAACAGGGAGGTGGAACAGGAACAGGGAGGTGGAACAGGAACAGGGAGGTGGAACAGGAAGGTGGAGCAGGAACAGGGAGGTGGAACAGGGAGGTAGAACAGGAACAGGGAGGTGGAACAGGGAGGTGGAACAGAGAGGTGGAACAGGAACAGGGAGGTGGAACAGGGAGGTGGAACAGGGAGGTGGAACAGGGAGGTGGAACAGGAACAGGGAGGTGGAACAGGGAGGTGGAACAGGGAGGTGGAACAGGGAGGTGGAACAGGGAGGTGGAACAGGGAGGTGGAACAGGGAGGTGGAACAGGGAGGTGGAACAGGGAGGTAGAACAGGGAACAGGGAGGTGGAGCAGGAACAGGGAGGTGGAGCAGGGAGGTAGAACAGGGAACAGGGAGGTGGAACAGGGAGGTAGAACAGGGAACAGGGAGGTGGAACAGGGAGGTGGAACAGGAACAGGGAGGTGGAACAGGGAGGTGGAACAGGGAGGTGGAACAGGGAGGTGGAACAGGGAACAGGAACAGGGACTGTACTCACGACGAGCTGTCTTCATTGTTGATCCTCTTCAGCTCCCTGATGTGCAGGTTCCTCACTCTCTCCAGACGCTCCAGCTCCGCCTGGATCTCAGCCTCCTCCTGCACACAGATCAACACACATCAGGTTGGTATAATCAGCCTTGCAGTGCTCGTATAACTCGGTATAACGCCGTGATACCTCACTCACTGAGGCTGAAGTACGCGCAATCGCGCACGGAAATGTTCCCGCGTGTACGCGCAGTCACTCACACAAAAATCCGCTGTTCCCATTCGTTGTAACTAAGTGCCGGCTCGGCGCGGCCACCGTTTTTACATAACAAAAGCACAGGTAGAGTCAGTGTCTCCAACCACGTCCGCGAGTAGTCGTTATAAACGGATGATTTTGACAACAACAGTATCATTCATGTTGAACTTGTTAATCTACCTGCAACGCAACATGCCACCGCCGTCCAAGAGAAGAAAGATGCCGCAGCAGCTCGTCCAAAGCAAACTCAGTTTCGCTTTACCTCCAAAGCCTCAGAGTCCACTGAGTCCAGCAGTCCTCTTGCCACTCCAGTACAAGTTCAACAAGGCAAGTAGTAACGCATTTAAAAGAGCTTTTCTTTTTTTCTTTATTTATCCAGATTGACTAAGCTATAGGCTATTTGCCTGTTTGTTTATTATCTTGAAATAAATAATCGTGGCACAGTCACTGGTTCTGTGGTTCATGAATCATGAGATTGAGACATGACAAATGCGTGTTTTGTTTACAGAGTCAAGAAATAATCATGTTTTAATTCAATGTGATCACTGATTAATATTGTATTGACAAAATGCAGATATATTCTTACAAAGAAATGTATTTGCCACGCAATCACATTGGAAGAATAATCATTCAGTAATGATTTGCCTTGCTATTGATTGAAAAATGTATTAACAGATTGCAGAATGGGTACATACAACAAGATACAAAGCATTCAGTTGACTAATTGTATATGTTCTAATGTTCTCTGTTTTGAAACAAATAATGTAAGTGATTGATTGAAACGTTTATTAACAGATTGCAGAATGGTACAGTAGCCTACAGTACAGCTCAATACACACAATTGTTAAGGGGATGCAGACCAGAGAAAGACTTTCGTCTTGTTTACATCAGTAACATAACATCATAACATACACCAGATAGACAGTCTTGCTCTCTTAATATGCTGGTTAAATCGGCTGTCTTTAACCTGAATTAGCAAACAAGATACAAAGCATTCAGTTGACTAATTGTATATGTTCTAATGTTCTCTGTTTTGTTTATTCATCAACAGGACCATGAAACGGTGCCCACCACTTGTACAAAAAGTACCCTGCCACCATCACTGAATGAAACGAATAATGTAAGTGATTGATTGAAACGTTTATTAACAGATTGCAGAATGGTACAGTAGCCTACAGTACAGCTCAATACATGCATACAATTGTTAAGGGGATGCAGACCAGAGAAAGACTTTCGTCTTGTTTACATCAGGGTCCCCCATTTTCAATTCATCATATGACATACACAACATACAGATAGACAGTACTGCTACACCTACATCTATACATTTATGACATACCAGATTTGCAAATACAGTACTGTTTGATACAAAAAGTGTCCAGAAAAAGTGTATATACATTTGACGTAGAAACTGTACATTGGAGGTTGGGTGGGTGGGTGGATGGATGGGGGGCTGTACATTGGAGGTGGGGGGGGGGGACACACACTGTACATTGGAATACTGACAAAGCCATACTTGGTAATTTACTGTTTTTTTGAGTGTTTTTGAAAGTGGGTAGTGGTTCACATTCCTTTACAGCTTTGGGTAGAGCGTTCCACATTGAATCCCTGATTCCCTGCCCCCCCTTATCAAGTTTGGTGTGAACGATGGGCTGTGTCTGTGATTGCCATGGAATGCCATTCTATCCATAGAGGCCATTAGTGACAGTGTCATTGTCTTTCATATGCTGGGAATGATGTTCTCATGTTTTTTTCTGTCTTTGTTGTTTTTTCAGCAGGGAGATGGAATTGTTCAACCTGATTCCAGTACATCCTCACCGATACCTGACCTATGGTCAGACAAGATGTGGGAAGAACGACAGGCCAACTACCCGTGGCTGGATTGTAAAGATGGGAAGTTCGGCTGTAAAGTGTGCTCAGCCGCAGACGCTCAGAAAAGCAGAGGTCAACGATTTGCAGCAGAATGGACTAACTACGAGATCACACACAGTGGAACAGTAAAATCTGCTATGCTGATGAGTCTCAGGAGAAAGGTGTGGATCCACAACAACTCAAATGCGCATCTCCAAGCAGTACGTATTCTCAATGACGCAAAAAAACAGAGAATTGAGAAATCCACTGACACCATGCTCGTATCAGAACTGACGGCTACAAATAATGTTTTCCATTCTGTGTACTATTTAGCAGAGGGGGACAAGCCGTTTTCAGATAGTGTTGATCTGCTGGCTTTAATAGAGAGAACTGGGTCTGACACTGGCTACAGCTTGCACTCAAGAGAGAGTGCAGCAAACATCACCACGCATATAGGTACAGAAATGCGCAAAAAAATTTGCAAACAAATCCAATCCATAGAAGGTAAAATTTCAGTTCTGATTGATGAGTCAACTACCCATGCAGCTAAAACTACACTGATTGTGTACCTCAAAACTGAAGTTTTCAAGCACCTGGACCCACAGTTCTTATTTTTAGATCTGATTGAACTTCCCAACCAAAAAGCAGAAACGATTATGCACCATCTGTTGAAATGCCTCAGTGAACATGGCTTTGATGATGCATATTTGAAGAAGCACTTGGTTGCATTTGCAAGTGATGGAGCCAGTGTCATGTTGGGACGCAAAGCTGGTATAGCTGCAAAACTGACTGAACTGTATCCTAACATATTGACCTGGCATTGCTTAAATCACCGGCTGGAACTTGCTGTAGGTGACACAGTTAATGATATCACAGCTATGAACCATTTCCAGATCTTTATGGATAAATTGTATACCGTGTACAGTAGATCACCACTAAACCGAGAGCAACTGAACGAGTGTGCAGCCGGCCTGGAAAAACAAGTGAGAAAAATTGGCCGTTTGCTAGACACAAGATGGGTATCCAGTTCTTTCCGCACAGTGTCTGCAGTGTGGGATGGTTATGATGCACTTTGTGCTCACTTCAGCATGGCAATGACAGACAGGGGACGACAGAGCGCTGATAGGAAAACATATGAAGGTCTATTCAGGAAAATGACTTCATATCAGTTTTTGCTAGATTTAGCACTGCTGTACGACACCCTAAGTGAGTTAAGCATTCTTTCAGAAGCTCTGCAAAACCGCCAAATGACACTAACCTCTGCAGACAAACGTATGAGGCGTTGCATTAAATTCATTGATGTAATGGGAGAAAAACAAGGCAACAAAGTCCTTGAAGCTGAAACTGCAATAAAAGCAGGTAAATTTGGCACAGTTGATCTGACAGACAGACCGAAAATTGTTTCCATCAACCGGAAACAGTTTATCAGAAGTCTGAGTGATAATCTAACTAATCGGTTGTTCACCACTGCATCTTTTAAGGGGTCATCATTAGTGGCACAGAAAGAGTCTGAAGCACAGTATGTTCAATTGCTTGCACAACTCCAAGTTGTTGAGTGTAAAAGCTGGCCAAAAGAAATGCCACTAGGATTTGGCGAGGTGGAAATAAGGCATCTGTGCAAAAGATTCAAGCTGCCCCTTAACAGTACTATTGATGGATTCAGGGACTTTGTTGAGAGCAATGGAGAAATGATACCCGATGAGCTTATTCCTTTATTGAATTGCACAAAAGTAATTCCATGTAGCACTGCAGAATGTGAAAGGGGATTCAGTGCCATGAATCAAATTATCACCCCAACACGCACAAGGTTAATGATTTCACGGGTAGCATCTTTGATGTTCATTAAGATCAACGGGCCACCTCCAGAGATCTGGGATTCAACAACATATGTTGCAACTTGGCTGAGAGGCCATCGCTCAGCTGAGGACAAGAGAACGAGGATAGCAAAACCAAATCATAGGCCCAGCAGCCTATGGTGGGGGCTTGCTTGACTGATTGTATGGTAACTCAGTTACTTCTAGTCTGCATCGAACATTGTACATATGTCTATACTGAACACTGGGACCTCTATTTTTACTTCTTTTTACATGCTACTTTATTTTATTTCATACTTATCTTCTCTAGCACAGTCTCTGGAGCGTAACAGTAAGAAGCATTTTGTATAAAAGTATTCTGTACTTCTGTATGACAACTATTAAAGAAACTTGAAACTGTTTTGAAACCACTGTTGTGAAACAAATTACATTGAACAAATTTAAGTGATGTGTACTTTTTCCCCTTCTCAAAATAAAGAACCAAGTAAACACAAGTTGTCTGATTATTTTAAGTTTGCTTTTGTGTTTGTGTGTAAAACAATTTCTTTAATTGAATTAACTTAAACTAAAAGTAAATACAAACTAAATTAACAATGTAACTTACATTGTTAATTTAGTTTGTATTTACTTTTCTAGTTTAAGTTGATTCAATTAAAGAAATTGTATCAATACATTTAAAACATTGTTTGTTTTTCAACCATATCTGTTGACAATATAGGCAACATCCTGCTACCTTTTTCAGCTTCTCTATTTCAAGGCAAAAAAAAAAAAAAATGTGCCAAAACACTGTGCATGCGCGCGCGCGCGTGCACGCGCGTGGAGCGTTTGACCTACTGTCAATTTGCCACTGCACCACTGGGTATAATAATACACAGGGTTCCTCTGGTCTAAGACACACAGGGTACATGTTATTCCTCTGGTCTAAGACACACAGGGTACATGTTATTCCTCTGGTCTAAGACACACAGGGTACGTGTTATTCCTCTGGTCTAAGACACACAGGGTACGTGTTATTCCTCTGGTCTAAGACACACAGGGTACGTGTTATTCCTCCGGTCTAAGACACACAGGGTACGTGTTATTCCTCTGGTCTAAGACGGTACATAAATATTAGTGAAAATGAGCAACTCTCTCGTCCCAAAATGTGAAACTCAAACTTGCGTCGTCATCAAGTATAAAATGTGAAGTTGCTGCTCCACAGACCATGACTTGGGAAAGATTTTATAGATAAAAGAAGAACGTTCTGTGGGGCCACAACTTCTCCCATTCATGGTCTCTGGTGCAGCTCCAGACTTTTATACCCGATGATAGGGCTGTACCGAATGCTTCATCATAATGTTGACATTCGAATTCTAAATCAACATTTGAATTTTTTATAAAAAAAAATGTATGCGTCTATTCATTCCGTTTAAACCAATGGGTTTTTCTTCACAGTTGCAGATAAAGATTAGGCTACACTAATATTATACTATTATAGTATATGACTAGTCGTAAAAATTTAAATAAAACATTTATCATAAATGATGTAGCCTATCTGCATCCGCTTGGCACTCGGCGCTCCATCACTTTCGTGCCAACCTTGCCCTTATTGGATTATTTATCTTGACGAAACTGATGAGTTATATTCATTAACACTTTCAGTGTCACCAGGTGGCGCCAGAGTTAGTGCTTGAATGCCACCATCCACTTTAATGTTAACGTTAATATCGCCTAATCTATGTTTTAAATTATGGCTATGTGTCTAATCTGCCCGTCGCTTATCAAAGAATCATTTTCCAGTCAGTGCTGTCAAGGCAGATTGGTTTTTTATCGCTTCATTTCCGTTTGAGAGCATTTAGAAAAGCACCCGTTTTGAGGTAAAAAACAGCCCATTCTGGGCCATTCTGTGATAATCGTCTTTTACTGGAATATTCCAGAACGTTGATATTTGTCGGCCTATTTATGACTCGTTTTCAAATAAACGCTAGATGATCAATATTATACGTACACGCACGCCCATTCGAGGCGCGCGCTGATAATAGTCGTGTTCATTTCCTCATGGATTTTACAGTGAAATCGATAGAGGACATTTCACAAAACAGCTTATATCTTCATCAAAATGAGTCTGATTATCCTAACACTGATAACATAGATTCCTTACCTGACATCAGATGGTATCCAACTGGTATATTCCAATTCCTGATCACCATTCGAAAAAATCGATAAGTGTATAGATCTAACGTGTATACAGTAGAACTCATGATCCGCGGCGCTCAGAGGATCCATAATGAACTGTGGTAACCCCGGCTGCATCAGTGGAGTGGAAAATGTGGAGTACAGGATTTTTTCCCCCATCCATTTTCATTGAGTCCATTCCAAAATCCCTTATGTCATCTGGGAGACGATAGGGGGCGCTTTTTTCCACATCTGATCGCCGGCGGCTCTCGGGTAGACTAGGGTAGGCTCGCGTGATGCAATATGTTTCAGATCGCTTAAAAAAAAATAAAGGGGAGCTCCAGTAGCTCACCGCGTACCTCGAGCGCTATTTCGGCGCCGGGGACAACCGTGCTCGTCACGGATCTGGGGTTAGCGAGTTCGATTCCCGGACTGCAGCCGTATCTTTCTCAGAGTGTCTTCCCCCCATCTGTACCCATTCAAAACCTGTTTCTGTCGGTCATTCTTGACCAGAGAAAATGCGATAAACGCAAAAAAGAGCCAGCGGAATGGCCAAAGTTTAAAAAAAATAAAATAAAAATCCGAGAAATGTAGCCCATCTGTGAGTGGCTTTCAACGTAACTATTATAAATCCGAGAAAACTCGTGAGTGGCATAGAACGTGTTAAAGAAAGTTGATTTAATAAAAAATTAAAAAAATACTAATTTAATCAGATTATTCACTTTATTCAAATTGAGGATTTAGTTGAGGATATTAAAAAAATATATAATTATTTTTTTGGATTAAGTCATAAAATATGACGACAGACATTCGAAGCTTCGTTTGAATACTTCAATAGAAGCTTTGAATGTTAAATTACATTCGGTACAGCCCTGCCTGATGACGTCACAAGTTTTATTCTTACTTCTCTGGTTTCTGGCTTCGTGGAGAGAGTGGCTCATGTTCACAGATATTGATTGAACCGTCTTGAGCCATGGAAATAATATATTCAAATTCTTCATTTGAACGGTGTTCCCTTTTAACGTACCGGTAATCTATTCTAGTTCCAACACCATCTCTTTGACAGGATTTTGACAGGATTTTGCCAGGTTCTACTAGAGTCACTGACCTTCTTCAGGTGGCCCAGGTTCTACTAGAGTCACTGACCTTCTTCAGGTGGCCCAGGCGAAGCTTGAAGATCTCCTCCTGCTCGTGATACTCCGCCAGGGTCAGCCTGCCAACACAACATGGAGAAGTCTCAAATCACCACGTCACGCACCGCTGGGAGGCGTCGGAATTACCCTCACTTTCCAGACAGAATCAAATTTCAAATCAAATCAAATCAAATTTGTAAGGCCCGACAACACACGTTAATGGGGGGTCAGACAGAGAATCCGATTTGATATTGTAATACGTCTGTCTGGCCGACAGAATGGACTTTTATCTGCGCAATTAGAGGGAGAATTTGATCAAAGTATCCCAGTATTTCTCAACGCAGGCAACACTTTGCCGGTTAAGTTGTTCAGCTGCGTTTTCGTGGGGAAGGAGAGAGAGAGTGCGTTACTCGTGTTTAGTCATCGTTACCGGCAGGAAGTTTGTAACAGTGACACTTTCACGGACCCTTGATGACTCAGCAGCTGTATGGTTCTCCTGTTACCGGCTTTCAAATTTGATTTAACCTCTCTGCCTGCATCCTGTCAGTAATTGAACTGAACCAATGATATCCAAGGTTTCTGTGCCGTTTTGAATTTGCTAAAATGTCTCCTGGTGTTTTTATTTTTCACTCGATAGCCTCCTACAATACAATTGCCAGATTTGGATACAATTAATTTGCTTTTGTCAGCATGCATGTGTGTGTTCATTCATACATATATGAATTGAAAATGGGGGACCCTGATGGAAACAAGACAAACGTCTTTCTCAGGTCTGCATCCCCTTAACAATTGTATGTATTGAGCCGTACTGTATTGTACCCATTCTGCAATCTGTTAAATAAAGTTTTCATTCATTCATTCATTCACATGTGTGGAGACCCTGAGCAGACTGTTGAGCATATCCTGACCATCTGCCCCCTATACTACAGACCACCCTCGGAGGCCAGCCTCTTTGACGTGGGACCAGAGTTAAGGGCATGGCTACAAGATACGGAGTTGGACCTCGGACGTTACACAAGAGAAGAATCTGCACGCCACTCACAGCTGGGGCAGGGAGGGCTTGAGGAAGGGGTCTGGATCGTTGCCGTTGACCACCTTGGTCTTGCGCTGCTTGGGCTCGGAGGTGGAGGCCACGGACAGGGAGGGGGAGGAGGAGAAGGGGTTGGGGGGCTTCCTCTTGGCGAGCAGCTTCCTCTGACGCTCAATCTCCTCCCTCTGCTGGTTGATGCCCTCCTGCTGCCTGCGGGACAGAGGGGACGAGAGTCAAGTAGAGCGCAGTAGAGACAAACGGAGCAGAGTCAAAATAACACAAAATATTGCACAAAGCGACACGGAAAGCAAGGCATAATAACAAAGAGGGTGTAATAATGAAACACCGACACACCAGGCCTGCGTTTGGGCAGTGAAACATTCCAGCCACAGATGTTTGTGGCAGTTCATTTCAAACCTTTGATTAGTCCCTCTAACCACTGCTGTTCGAGATCTAATCTGGGTGCTTAGCGTAAGCAAAAAGCCTCATCACTGGAAATCAAGTCTGGACCGGATCAAATGTAGTCTTTGTCAAGCACAGCTCTTCTGTGTTAATGACAAACCGTGTGGAAGAACACTTAAATGGGTGAGTTCTGGAAGGACACTGCTGTGACAAGACCACCCCCAGCGGCTCAGGAGGTAGAGCGGTCGTCCGGTAATCATAAAGGTTCCCGGTTCGATTCCAGCTCCTCCCGCACTTGCATGGTTGCCTCTGCTGTTGGTGTGTGAATGTAATGGGTGAATGTGAGGTTTTGGATAAAAGCGCTATATAATTGCTGTCCATTTACCACCTGCTTTGGTTGCATGCAGCAGCCACACTAGTGTTGGACTCTGCTGCAGGTTTCACCCCCTGTTGGGGATCCGTGCTCAGTGCTCCCTGCTGTTCAGCTCCAGTATGCCGTTACGTTTCATCTTCTGTGTATGTTGTTGGGCGTTAACCGCTCTAGCAGCAGGGAGCAGCTCCGCGGCCATTTATTCTGTCCATTACAATAAATGGGTAAACTAATGATGCGAGCGATTCCCGACAGAAATTCGTTTTTATGTAAGGTTTATGTACATTTGTTTTGTAAATGCTGGCGTAAAATAGGCCTATTTATGTTATGGTGGTCAATGTAATTGCAAATCTCTTGAGAATCAATGTGAATAATCCCGAAATTGGTGGAAACAAATCTGGAGTGGGCTTTTACTTTTAGTTAGGCCTGTTTACTTACTTGACCAGGTTCTGTTGTGGGCTTTTACTTTTAGTTAGGCCTATTGTTTACTTACTTGACCAGGTTCTGTAATGGGCTTTTACTTTTAGTTAGGCCTATTGTTTACTTACTTGACCAGGTTCTGTTGTGGGTTTTTACTTTTAGTTAGGCCTATTGTTTACTTACTTGACCAGGTTCTGTTGTGGGCTTTTACTTTTAGTTAGGCCCGTTTACTTACTTGACCAGGTTCTGGAATGCGTATCCGTCAGTCCACTGCTCGGTGTAGGAGGCTCCGTGACGCACGGTGGTGAAGTGGCCCAGACGCAGGCGGTCCTGCATGCTCTTCTCACGGCAAGACTGCTTCTCCTGGGTGCTCTGTGACAGAGAGGGAGAACAACGTTAAAGACTGCTTCTCCTGGGTGCTCTGTGACAGAGAGGGAGAACAACGTTAAAGACTGCTTCTCCTGGGTGCTCTGTGACGGAGAGGGAGAACAACGTTAAAGACTGCTTCTCCTGGGTGCTCTGTGACAGAGAGAACAACGTTAAAGACTGCTTCTCCTGGGTGCTCTGTGACAGAGAGAACAACGTTAAAGACTGCTTCTCCTGGGTGCTCTGTGACGGAGAGAACAACGTTAAAGACTGCTTCTCCTGGGTGCTCTGTGACGGAGAGAACAACGTTAAAGACTGCTTCTCCTGGGTGCTCTGTGACGGAGAGAACAACGTTAAAGACTGCTTCTCCTGGGTGCTCTGTGACGGAGAGAACAACGTTAAAGACTGCTTCTCCTGGGTGCTCTGTGACGGAGAGAACAACGTTAAAGACTGCTTCTCCTGGGTGCTCTGTGAGCGGAGAACAACGTTAAAGACTGCTTCTCCTGGGTGCTCTGTGACGGAGAGAACAACGTTAAAGACTGCTTCTCCTGGGTGCTCTGTGACAGAGAGGGAGAACAACGTTAAAGACTGCTTCTCCTGGGTGCTCTGTGACGGAGAGGGAGAACATCAAAATACCTCAACCTCGCTCTCTCTCATACAGAAAAGCACAACAAACACCTGTATTTGTTTATTTTTAGAGCCCTCATTGGTAAGCAACCACTTTACCTCTCTTCACTGTTGGAATGGAATATTGGAACTGTTACGGACGGTGTCCTTATGTATATGTATAGAGGGAGTAATGTATAATATCTGTTGTGTATATATAGGCATGTTTTTGTTTGTTGTAGTCTTGTCTCCCTTGTGTCTACATATCCCCATTCTCAGGTGTCTCTCAGTTGCAGCAGCAGCTGGTCAATCAGCAACTCACCCCAGTGCAGCAGCAGCTGAGGCTCGTCAGCAATCACCCTTCTCTCTCACTTCATATATGTCCCATTGTGTGCAGTGTTAGCCAGAGCTCTGTCTGTGTGTTGGTGGTAACTATGTCTCTGTGCTTTTGTTGGTAGAGCTCTCTCTGTTTGTGTGGTAATAGAGCTGGTGAAGGCTCTGGCACTTTGTGCTGTTAGTTTAGGAGATATCTTTTGTGTTCAGCCTTATTGTAGAACTGTGGCTTTTGGAGCATTATTGTAATTGTAGAGCTGTGTGCTTTTGAGTAGGACCTTTGGTGAATAGTTCTTTATTGGAATCCTTGTGTCTTTGTTTTTGTAGTACATTTCTGTCTAACCTTAATCCTTTGTATATTTGTTTGTCACCCAGCCTATGGTGATTGCTTTTCTTTGTATTAAGCTTTTGTTTCGCACACAGGGACATTGAGGACAGGAAGATACCCTGGGGTCAGGGGAGGAAACTAACTTTTTGGCTTACCAGCCAACTGGCGAGTAGCTGATTTTTTTTTACCAGCCAAACAGATTTTTTACCAGCCAAAAGAAAATCGCTAATTGTGATAATTACTTCTTTGTATGTCTTCGTCTAAATTGATAGTAATCTACTAAATCATAGTAATAATCACACCGTGTCTCTACTCTTTAAAATATTTATTAGCATAACATTAATAAGTGTCTCTACTCTTCACAATATTAGCATAAAACATATTAACATGAAAGGGATCTATTCTGGACTGGGTTGGGCTGAACTGGGCAGTGAAAGATGCTGGGTTGGATTGGGTTGGGCATAGCTCCTTTCGTGACTGCGGTGCTGGGGCTCTACCGCAGTCACTCTCAGGTAGACCGACCAGTTTAAAAAGAAACTACCAAGCGTGATCGGGGGGCTCGGGGTATGTCAAAAATATATCAGATATGAATTTCAAAGATACCCAGCATACAATATGGGTTTAACACAGCTTTACAGTGGGGTCTGGAAGCTCGGAGTTGCTAATAAACAGTTTAAATCATTGTTACAAAGCGAGTGTTACTTACAGAGCGAGCCGTGTATTTCCGCCATTGGTGTCACCGCGCATGCGCACCAGGCAGCCAAATGCGCGGTGACACCAATGGCGGAAATACACTCGCTCTGAGTACCACTCGTGGAGTAACAATGATTTAAACTGTTTATTAGCAACTCCGAGCTCCGAACATAAGACACAGACACAGTATATCTCTCATACACATGAACATAAGACACAGACACAGTATATCTCATACACATGAACATAAGACAGACAGTATATCTCTCATACACATGAACATAAGATACAGACAGTATATCTCTCAGACACATGAACATCAGACAGTATATCTCTCAGACACATGAACATAAGATACAGACAGTATATCTCTCAGACACATGAACATCAGACAGTATATCTCTCAGACACATGAACATAAGATACAGACAGTATATCTCTCAGACACATGAACATAAGATAGACAGTATATCTCTCAGACACATGAACATAAGATACAGACAGTATATCTCTCAGACACATGAACATAAGATACAGACAGTATATCTCTCAGACACATGAACATAAGATACAGACAGTATATCTCTCAGACACATGAACATAAGATACAGACACAGTATATCTCTCAGACACATGAACATAAGATACACAGACAGTATATCTCTCAGACACATGAACATAAGATACACAGACAGTATATCTCTCAGACACATGAACATAAGATACACAGACAGTATATCTCTCAGACACATGGATATAGACACACAGTACCTTCTCTATGAGCAGTTTCTTGCTCATGGTTATACACTTGTTGAGCCTCTCCTTGTATTTCTCAAGTAGTTTTTGCTGCTCGTCAATCTGTCTCCTCAGGTCACAGTTGGCCTGTCAGAAACCAACAAGAGGTCATTGTTAAACAGGGTCAACGGTAGAACTCAAGACATCAGTCATCGATAAAGCGCATAACATTCTAGAACGTAGATGATCCAAACACAGTTTACAGTACGTAGCCAAGGTGCTACTAGCAAAAGTGATTTGGCTCTTGTATAGACCGTTTCAACGTTTTAACAATTTAACACTATGTACTGTTCTCAAATCAATGAGTAATGTAATAATCATTATTTCAATATCAATCAAAATAATTTGTGCCATACTCAAGCATCACAAGAGATGATGTATGCATCAACATCAAATGGTCATCATCAACAATGCTCATTGCAAAACCTGATCGCTACTGGCACATTAAGCCTGTTGCTTTAAGTCATGAGGTCATTACAATCACAATATATAGAGGATGGTTCTCGTGTTGCAGAAGACACCCGAGCTCCTTTCTAATCATCTGCAGGCTCAGGTGCAGGTCTGGGGTCAGTCCTGCCTTCCTTCCTGATCAGTCTTATCAATCTTATTCATGTCTGAGGTCAGTCCAGTCCTGCCTGCCTTCCTGATCAGTCTTATCAATCTTATTCATGTCTGAGGTCAGTCCAGTCCTGCCTTCCTGATCAGTCTTATCAATCTTATTCATGTCTGAGGTCAGTCCTGCCTGCCTTCCTTCCTGATCAGTCTTATCAATCTTATTCATGTCTGAGGTCAGTCCTGCCTTCCTTCCTGATCAGTCTTATCAATCTTATTCATGTCTGAGGTCAGTCCTGCCTTCCTTCCTGATCAGTCTTATCAATCTTATTCATGTCTGAGGTCAGTCCTGCCTTCCTTCCTGATCAGTCTTATCAATCTTATTCATGTCTGAGGTCAGTCCAATCCTGCCTTCCTGATCAGTCTTATCAATCTTATTCATGTCTGAGGTCAGTCCAGTCCTGCCTGCCTTCCTGATCAGTCTTATCAATCTTATTCATGTCTGAGGTCAGTCCAGTCCTGCCTGCCTTCCTGATCAGTCTTATCAATCTTATTCATGTCTGAGGTCAGTCCTGCCTGCCTTCCTTCCTGATCAGTCTTATCAATCTTATTCATGTCTGAGGTCAGTCCAGTCCTGCCTGCCTGCCTGATCAGTCTTTTTTTTTTACTTTTTTTTTTAGCGTTTATCGCTTTTTCTGGTCAAGCATGACCGACAGAAACAGGTTGAATGGGATGAAGAGTAGGGGAAGACACTCTTGAGAAAATACGGCGGGTCCGGGAATCGAACTCGTGTACCCCAGATCCGTGACGAGCACGGTTGTCCCCGACGCAGAAATAGCGCCGAGATACGCGGTGAGCTACTGGAGCTCCCCCTTCCTGATCAGTCTTATCAATCTTATTCATGTCTGGGGTCAGTCCAGTCCTGCTTTCGTTCCTGATCAGTCTTATCAATCTTATTCATGTCCTCATCCGTTTCCTGCTCGCTTCACGTGACCGGAGCTTTCTGAGGAAGCTCAGGTTCCAAATGTTACAGACTGGATGTTCCAGTCCAACGGTGATGTGGTTACCTAGCAACTGAAGACGCCATTGAAACGGTCGATAACATGTCGACTACACTGGAGGCTTGGCCAGTCACACTGATCTGAGTCCCCTTTTCCCCCACATAAACCAGAACTCCCGTCCTATATTGTATCCTCTGGCTCAGATCTCAGATGGGCCGCCTCACCCTGAGCAGGTCATCGATCCTCCCCTCCTTCTTCTCCAGGTCCAGACTCTTGTTGCTCTCCAGAGCGGCCAGCTTCAGACCCGTCAACTCCGTCTGCAAGAGAGGCATCGGGTCAGCAGCGCGTTAGTTTAAAAAAATACCCAAATGGCAGACGCTCATAAAGCTGCCATGACATCATTTGGCGGCTACGTGGCGTAGTGGGCAAGGCGCTCGCCACGAATGCGGAGACGCTGGGCTCGCCTGTTCGAGCCCAGCGCTCCACATTGCTTTCAGTTTAGCTGGTTGTTCATACTAATACACATTGGCCGTATTAGGGGGTGGGAAACTGATGGGTGGGGATCGGGCGTTGTGGACAGCGACTCCTACAGGTCGGTTGGTGCGCCTGCGCAGTAGAATCAGGAAGTGTCGGGGGCAGCGTGAGCCTCCCACTGAGAGATCGAGCTGCGCAGGTGAAAAGATGCGACTGCTGTTACCTCAAGTACCGGAGGGGACTTGTGCTATGTATGACTTAGTCCACATTGCAGCCGGCTTGTGGGAGGCAAGAAACAGCGTTCGTGACAGGGGAGGGTTGAATTGGATGATACGAAATTGGGATGGGAGAAAAATATAGAAAATGGGAGAAAAAGTGGATAAAAAAAAAAAAAAAAAAAGCTGCCATGACATCATTTATGTTTCTCGACGGGCGTCGTTGTTCCACGGTCAGAGGCAGCCCAGTGTGGATGCCTTCTAGTCAGTACCCTCCGGTCAAGTCAAGTGGTCCTTCATTAACCCTTTCACTACCACACGGTTAACCCTTTCACAACCACACTACAGAAGGTCAACCCTTTCACTACCACACTACAGACGGTTAACCTTCTGTAGTGTGGTAGTGAAAGGGTTAACCTTCTGTAGTGTGGTAGTGAAAGGGTTAACCTTCTGTGGTGTGGTTGTGAAAGGGTTAACCTTCTGTAGTGTGGTAGTGAAAGGTTAACCTTCTGTAGTGTGGTAGTGAAAGGTTAACCTTCTGTAGTGTGGTAGTGAAAGGTTAACCTTCTGTAGTGTGGTAGTGAAAGGGTTAACCTTCTGTAGTGTGGTAGTGAAAGGTTAACCTTCTGTAGTGTGGTAGTGAAAGGGTTAACCTCCTGTAGTGTGGTAGTGAAAGGGTTAACCTTCTGTAGTGTGGTAGTGAAAGGTTAACCTTCTGTAGTGTGGTAGTGAAAGGGTTAACCTTCTGTAGTGTGGTAGTGAAAGGGTTAACCTTCTGTAGTGTGGTAGTGAAAGGTTAACCTTCTGTAGTGTGGTAGTGAAAGGTTAACCTTCTGTAGTGTGGTAGTGAAGGGTTAACCTTCTGTAGTGTGGTAGTGAAAGGGTTAACCTTCTGTAGTGTGGTAGTGAAAGGGTTAACCTTCTGTAGTGTGGTAGTGAAAGGTTAACCTTCTGTAGTGTGGTAGTGAAAGGGTCAACCTTCTGTATTGTAGTAGTGGAAGGGTTAATCCCCTTGGGGACATTAAACAGTCATAGGGAAGGGGGGTGGTACAGGTAGGATAGATAAGATATTACTTTATTAATCCCCTTGGGGAAATTCCAATGACGCACACATACAGCTCAACGTCTCATTAATAATAACACGTCACAATCATTACATTTTTACAGTAACAACGGCACAGCATAAATTCAACAGACATGTACATTTGTTGACACATGTCATCTACAGAAGGCCTGAGACGCTGCATGCGATAGTCGGCAGCAACAACACTAAGTAGTAAAACAAGGCATCGTCGCGCCATAGGTAGTAATAATAGAACATAGAACAAAGTGCAAAGTAATAATGATAGTAATAACAGTAGTAGTGAACAGTAGTGAGTGGCAGGATTCAACCAGACAGTAATAGTGATGATGGTATACTGTACATGGTCCAAACCGTCATAACACACTGCGCCAGAGTCCGCGCAGTGTTTATTATTAAGAGTCAGACGGTCCCAACAGTTCTCAGGTTCACCAGCTGTTAGCTCTCCAGCAATTTGGCAGCAGTCTGTGCCCACGGTTGTGGAGCCTGATGGCTACTGGCACAGAAGACTGGCGGGGGCGGTGTGTCGTGTGTCGTGGGGGGGGATAAGTCTGTGGCTGAACATGCTCCTCGTCTTGGCTAGCTCCTCATAGAGGGGGTGGGAGGAGTTTTCCAGTATAGCATGTATTCAGCCTTTTCCTTCAGTACCGCACTGGCAACCAACTAACGTTAGCCAGCTAGCCGGCGACGCCCCGGCTACGTCAGCATTTATGATTCTGTGACCACAGAAGAAGAGAGTTCCGTGCTGCGTTGCACCGTGCAGGCTGCCTGCGACCACAGAAGAAGAGCGGTGTTGCACCGTGCAGGCTGCCTGTGACCACAGAAGAAGAGTGATCTGTGCAGCGTTGCACCGTGCAGGCTGCCTGTGACCACAGAAGAAGAGCGATCTGTGCAGTGTTGCACCGTGCAGGCTGCCTGTGACCACAGAAGAAGAGCGGTGTTGCACTGTGCAGGCTGCCTGTGACCACAGAAGAGCAGCGTAGCACCGTGCAGGCTGCCTGTGACCACAGAAGAAGAGCAGCGTAGCACCGTGCAGGCTGCCTGCGACCACAGAAGAAGAGCGGTGTTGCACCGTGCAGGCTGCCTGCGACCACAGAAGAAGAGCAGCGTTGCACAGTGGACTCCTCTAGAAACCTAGAGGACGTCTCGGCAGCTTTACGAATGTCTGCCATTAGCTCAAAGCCCCAATCTGTGATTTGTGTAGAAACAGTGCCCTCTACACCCATCTGCCCCAGCTTTCATTGGTTATTGTTCACGTGGAGGGCAGGACGAGCTGCCACAATTTTAATCATTTGCACTTAAAGTATACTGCCAATAAACATCTATAAATAGGCCAATACATTCGCTGGCAGATAGGCGTCATAACACCGTGTTGACATTCTGTAGTGTTTTTTTTTTCTTTTTTTGTGGGTGTTGCAATCAAGAGATTTGGGCTTTAAGGTTGGAAAAAGGTGCTATAAATAACATTCAGCCACTAGATGTCAAACTAGAGCACCAGCGTGTTTATCCAATCAGGTGCATTCCACGTGGGGAAATGGGAAGTAGGGAGGGGATACATGCCTGCAACATGTACAGAAAAAAGTACTTTAAAGTACTTTAATTATTAATTAATAATTGTTGGGGAGAAAAGCAATACTTATTATTCCGCACCTTTATAAAAGCTCTGTGGATGTATTCCTTTTTTTTTTTTATTATTAAATGATTACTCTAAATCTAAATGTTATCTATAGCAAAAGAGAACACATGTGTGAAAAGGAATGTGAATTAAGTACCTGGATACATTTGCTGGAGGAAGCTTTGGGATTCATCAGATGTTCTCCAAAACACAACAGGCTGGTGGGAGAGGAGCTGTTCTGTCGGACCTACAAAACACACACGATCGCTATCCCGTTAAACCAACATCGACACCATTATTATTAATCACACACACACACCCTACAAACAATTGAGACAACAAAATCCCTGGGTGAAGTGTGTCTAAGTACTCACTATGGAGCCCGGGGCAGAGTGCGAGTTCTGTGGAGAGCGCAGGGCTGCTGGAAGGCCCCTCACAGGACTGGAGCCGTTCCCACTCTGGAACTACACACAACAAGCAGCCATGTTGAAGCACACACAGAGTTGGACTGATATCGTTGTGTAGAGATATCTGGCCACTCGTGATTGGATATCGGTGTGGTGGGGAGGGCAGGGCTTGACTCATCAGTCAGCTAATTGGTGAGTCAAGTGGCTGCAGATGCCCACTAACGAGGCATTGGCCACACCTGGGTCTCCACACACAGGAGGAGGCGTACCAGAGACGGTTCGGGAAAAATATGGCGCAACCCTGAGTAATTTCCCCTGTAATTAATCACGTGAGCTACACAAGGCACGGCATTGGCTGGCTTACTGCCCCAACACACACAGAACCAGCAAGAACCTCGCCAGTGTAAAGGTCCCAGGAACGGTTCCATTTTCACCCCACTGGCGCCGCTTTGAATGCGATAGCTTTTCTTATCTACCATCTTTGGGCGTACCCAGGTGTGCTCTATAGGGAGGTGTAGTGGTGGTTACGTCATTGCCGTTTTGGTGTACCTTTCTGTGCATATTCATCCGCAATCTATAGCTCAACGTGAAAACATTCGCAATTAATCATAAGATAATTACACATTTTCAACCAAAAATGCTTAAACAATAATGTTAGTGATAGAAGGGAACTCGTTTTGTGCAAAAATGGAAAGCTTTTCAATTTCCATGTGGCAGAATTGTTACAATAGCCGATAATCCATTTTCCCAATGATAAATCCCTATACGGGTGGCCATTTTGACATATCACCGCGAGGTTAATGCAGGTGTAATTAGTAACATTAATTATGCACCTGTTCCATTTGAGGTGTGTTGCACCCAGCATGCACCAGGGCCCTGGCACACCTAAGTGGAATGGGAACCATAACATGGAGGCTTTCCAGACAATTCTGTCCAGAATGAGTTCATTTGTCGAGGCTTGTAGTGACAGCGCGATGTGTGGAATATTTGAGACAGTGAATTAAAAACTGCTGATATAAACAACGTCAATAAAGAAATGACAAATATATATTAGTGTTTAGGTCTGTAATATAATTACTAGGGCTGTCAAAATTAATGCTTTAACTTGAGATTAATTTAAATAATTTAAAGCATTAAGTAAGGGATAATGTATAGCTACGAGGTCATTGTCGCAAAATAATTGACCGACACGTAGTTTAAAATACAGAGCCGCTTCGGCGAGGTGTTTTAAACGTCAGTGAAGGTCAATTATTTTGCGACAATGACCGAGTAAAGCTATACATTATCCCGCTTATTACATGGCTAACTTACTAACAATATACCTAATTCATTTGACAAATCGCAGTTGTTCTGTGGCTCTGTCAGCCCAAATAAAGTGATTATTATTATCGCGGGCAGCTGTTCTGGCTCCGCTGACACTCCGCTGTCAGTGCAGCGCTATACATTATCCCGCTTATTACATGGCTAACTTACTAACAATATACCTAATTCATTTGACAAATCGCAGTTGTTCTGTGGCTCTGTCAGCCCAAATAAAGTGATTATTATTATCGCGGGCAGCTGTTCTGGCTCCGCTGACACTCCGCTGTCAGTGCGCGGCAGGTGTGTCTGATTTGCTGCACTGATGTGGGCTTGATTGCCAACAGCTGCGCACTGCGGTCATTATTGAAAAAACAGCAGTCATTATTGAAAAATAATGACCGCTGTCGGGGGGCTGTTGACCAATCACAAGCAAGCATTTCGGCGAATGTGAAAACGCCATGTAATAAAATAAATTAATCTATGGAGTTAAAAATCTTCAACGTTCTAGTATATTCGCCGTGGATATAAGAAAGAGGTCTAGCTGAGTCAATGTTGATGGTTTTGTTGAACATTTGTATTTCACAGGAGAGAAACTGTATTCAAAGAAAGCTATTAAAATAGTCTTTGAATCTAAATATACTTTCTTTGTGTTGATTTTACATTAATTCCATGATTTTACTCAAGTAAATATCTGTTACAAGCTTCGGTCTTAAGTAGAAAAATGCTATTTTTAATCTAGATTAATTACAGAAAATTGTGAGATTAATTAGTTAATTTTTATCTATTGACAGCACTAATAGTTACGTAATGTAAAATTAGCCCAGAATTTAGTTGATGATATTATTATAATGCACCGAATGTCTCAACAATCAATCCAATCTCCCATCTTACTATGACCCATGAATGGGTTTTGATTCCTCATAATCTTAACCTGCACGCCGAGATCGGAAACCCAGAGCAATCGTAGAGCCGGAACGAGGCTTCGACGCCCTCGATGACGTGATCACGTTAACCCTTTCACTACCACACTACCAAAGGGTTAACCCTTTCACTGCGACAATACAGACGGTTGACCCTTTCACTACCACACTACAGAAGGTTAACCCTTTCACAACCACACTACAGAAGGTTAACCTTTCACTACGACACTACAGAAGGTTAACCCTTTCACTACCACACTACAGACGGTTAACCTTTCACTACCACTACAGAAGGTTAACCCTTTCACAACCACACTACAGAAGGTTAACCCTTTCACTACCACACTACAGACGGTTAACCTTTCACTACCACACTACAGACGGTCTCCGTTTCGGCACCTCGCTTCTCTCTGTGTTGGTGCTCGTTTTGAGTTGTTTTTGAGTTAATAAAAGACCATCTGGTCGTTGAAAAGCCTTCCAGTCTCGCCTCTTGGCTGAACTCCACCACCGCTTACTATATTCACGCGGCAGCCATTTCCTATTTCCAGTCCTTTCCACCCTGTTCTCCCACACTGAGCATTATGCAAGAGCAAGATGGCCGCCGTGTGAATATGGCCAATGCCTGTCGATGTAATCTGAAAGGCCACGCAGCCTTTCTCAGTCTGACCTTTTCTTTGCATTCAAAGTAGACGGCAGACTTGAGTGCACTTGTATTTTGAATTTCATTTCATTTTCATATATTATATAATATATATTAGGGATGTTCGATATTGGCTTTTTTACCGATAACGATATACCAATATTGTCCAAATCTTAATTTCCCGATACCGATATATGCAGGGTTTCCCCCCCCCAAAAAACGGAATCATTTCAGGTAATTAACATTACATATCTCTTGTCGTGGAATTAACACAACATTATGCATACTTTTGACAATAAAATAAATCAGAATGTGTTCTTACTTGCTTGCCTGGGTAAATAAAGGTTAAATAAAAAAAATATATAATTTTTAATTTTTTTTTTAAACCGATACCGATCATTTCCGATATCACATTTTAATGCCAATATCGGCCGATAATATCGGACATCCCTAATATATATATATATATATATATATTGTAAATAAATAAATTAAGAAACATTGAACATAAACATGTTCAAATGTAAATCTTATGTTTAAAATCGGTCTTATACATAAAATCGTATATATATATTATGGGCAGCTTCAGCCTTTAAAACCTAAAACCCATCTCTGTTGAACCCTACTTCGCGCGACGGCTGGCTAGGTGTGGCTAGGTGTTACACAACCGTTGCCAGGGAAACTCACATCAAAGTAGTCGCTGATCTTGGGCCCCCGCGTCGAGGTCTTCCCTGTGTGGTGGAGAGGAGACGGCAGTCAGGGGTGTGATCACCAGAACACAAGAAGGCATCAGACAACAACAGGGGGGTACAGAAATGATTCTACAACTCTGTACATACATCTGATAGCGCACTATACTCAGTAGTACTCATTTATATATTTTATACCCAGTTTAATATCCTGTACATTGTATATTACTATTGCACTTTACTGTTACATTTGTTACTGTACTTGTGCTGTATGATGACAATAATTTTTTTTAAATCGTATCTAATCTAATGCGAGGGCTCATCGAAACCCGAGATCCTGGAAAAAACAAACCCAACTTTTAAAAAGTAACAATCCCTAAAAGTGTAATAATTCTCGCTGATGTTGTCGTGTAAGGCTGTCACTCCTACAGTACCTTGGCTGCTCTCTGATTGGGTCATTCCCACAGTACCTTGGCTGCTCTCTGATTGGGTGTCTGCTTTCCTCTTCCTTCCCCTGGAGGATTCCGAGTGCTTCTTCTCCGGGGTCTATCGAAAGACGGGAAATAAAGGGTTAAACAAAAATAAAAGATCACGGTAAACAATAAAGCCTTTTGTCTCCATCTGGTTGTACAGCAGGATTTGACAGGACAGGACAGCAGGAAGGAAGGAAGGAAGGGTTACATACAGAGTTGGCAGGGGGAACTTCCACACTTCCTATCAGTATTGACCCATCTCAAACACCACCAGCCCTCTTTTCTTGACCCTCCAATCACACAACTGTTGCTTCCCTGGGACAAGGTTTCAGGAAGTTTCAAGTCAAGAAAAGAGGGCAGGGTTTTGAGAAAGGTCAATCCTTAAGAGGGAGAGAAGGGATAATGGCGACTACACACAACACAACTTTAATATTCGTCAGAGTGCTGTAGTGTTCACACAACAGCTGTAGTGTTCACACAACACAACTTTAACATTCGTCAGAGTGCTGTAGTGTTCACATAACAATTTTAATATTCGTCAGAGTGCTGTAGTGTTCACATAACAATTTTAATATTCGTCAGAGCGCTGTATAGTTCACATAAGTGTTCACACAACACAACTTTCGGTCTTCGGTAATCTGGGATCTTGAAATCAACAGATCGGTGACAGGCGGTTACACATTACAAGACCTTTCACCAGGAGGAGAGTCTGATGTGGTTTTGGTCGTGGTCGAGGAATGTGTTTGTCAGAGGAAGACACTGGAGAAAGCACAAGGCGAGGTTTTAGTTGTTTCTTTTTTCTCTGAGAGAATGGGCCGTCATTCTTTCCTGCTCTCATTTTTCCCATGCCACACCCACTGCCTGCTCTCTGCATCAGATACCATTCTCTCTCTCTCTCTGCTTGTTATTCTCCTTTATATTCTCATTGTGGATATTCAGAATATTAAACGTATACAGTGTTGAAGTGTGTAAAATCATTACAATCATAATGACAAGCTAGTGGAGAACAAAGCCAACTTGCTCCACTTACGGACCACTAGCCTACAGCTTAAAACTTACGGACCACTAGCCTATAGCTTAAAATGTACGGACCACTAGCCTACAGCTTAAAACTTACGGACCACTAGCCTACAGCTTAAAACTTACAGACCACTAGCCTAGCTTAAAACGTACAGACCACTAGCCTAGTTTAAAATTTACGGACCACTAGCCTAGCTTAAAACGTATGGACCACTAGCCTATTACAGTAGCTTAAAATGTACGGACCACTAGCATATCTTAAAACGTATGGACCACTAGCCTATACAGTAGCTTAAAATGTACGGACCACTAGCCTACAGCTTAAAAATTTACGGAACACTAGCCTACAGCTTAGAATTTACGGACCACTAGCCTAGCATAAAATGTACGGACCACTAGCTTAAAACTCCGGGAGAGGTGTTCTTGGCCAACAGCCAGGCTAGCTTTCTACTGAACGCACAGAGGAAATTGGTATCTAATCTATTGGTATCTTCTTGTCCGACTCTGGAGAAGACGGTAAGCGCATATTCCCAAAATGCCCCTAAAATCCTCAACGAATGAATGACAACTAATAGCTCATCGGATAATTAGCCTGGTTGCGATCGGCGAGGCCTGTCGGGTCGCATCTGAACAATTCACACGAGGCGATCGAGCGGCAACGTGCACACGCCAAGGATTGCCTCTGATCTGGGCCCTTTTTGTGGGCGATCTCCAAAAACTGTCGGCGAGTGGAAAATCAGGGCTGTAATCAATGTCATGTAGTCTGAATTTGAGTTTAAGAGGGGGGGGGGGGGGGGGTAGGAGTGCGAGAGGGGATACTGAGAGACGAGAGGGGGTGTGTCACATGAGGAGAAAATGAGACAATCATCATTAGTCTCTTGATAAGCCTGTTCCCGCCGCTGGAATTCATGGCCCCAACTCCTCCCCCGGCAGAAATATTCCACAATCAAGCATTTAGATCCATCTACAAAAATGTTACTTCCTTCCCGTTTGTTTGTTTGTTTTTCCTCTCTCATTTTAACATTTAGTCATTTCGCTGACGCTTTTATTCCAAAGCCACTTACTCGAGTTTACAACAAGTCAGTAGGAAGGGTACGGAGGGACTGGCGGCTAAGGGTAAAAGTGGTATTTTTCGTCTAGCGGTGTCAAACTTGAGTGCTACACTCTTTGAGTGCATAGTAGTATAGAGACATATTAGCATAGTAGCTAGTATTATAGGCATAATAGGGAGGTGTAGTGGTTCCGTCATTGCCGTTTTTCGTGTTCCACCCGCTGTCCAACGCAATGTATTTCCCCATTGCCCATTTCTAAATCGTCTCGTTTAAAACAAATAAAGCATTAACATTTGCATGGTGTACCTTTCTGTGCGTATTCATCCACAATCTATAGCTCATCATGAAAATAATATTAGCAATTAATCATAAAGAAAAATCGCCGAATTTTATTTCAACCAAAAATGCTTAAACAATAATGTCAGTGATGGAAGGGAACTCATTTTGTGCAAAAATGGAAAGCTTTTCAATTTCCATGCGGCAGAATTGTTACAATAGCCGATAATCCATTTTCCCCAATGATAAATCCCTATAAGGGTGGACCTCGCGGGCGGTCCAAAGCGACGTCAGACTACACCTCCCTATAGCAAAGTAGATAGTAGATAGGAGGGACCCATATATCCCTCGCTGCGCGGTATGCCAGGTCAAGAACCTTGAAGCGGATCCGCGTGGCGATGGGAAGCCAGTGCAGCTCTCTGAGAAGTGGGGTGACGTGGGCTGACTTTGGTAGGTTGGAGATCCGCTCTCAGCTTAAAGAAGTTCTAAAGAGTGTGTGTGTGTGTGTGTCTGTCAGCTAACACAGGGGGAATTGCAATATTGAATCATATTTTCATTCTTTCGGTGATAACATTTTAAAACAATGAAAGCCCTGGGGGATGGAGGGAGGGAGGGAGGGAGGGGGGGTGATATTTCTAATCTCTATGGGAACTTGTAGTCACTTCTTGACAATGTAACATGGCTCCAAAAGGAGATCTGTATAACCTGACCACCAGATTACATTACATCAACCGTGTGTGCGCGTGTGTGTGTGTGTGTGTTCATGTGTGTGCGTGTGTGTCCCAGTGTGTGTGTATGCACGTGCACACGAGTGCGTCTCTTACCTCGGACTCCTTGTCGCTGGATGAGCCCAAGCTGCCATAGCTGTGGTTGGAGCACTCATTGGCCAGACCCTAAAACACACGTAGAACACAAACACACACAGTAAACACACGGAGCACTCGTTGGCCAGACCCTAAAACACACGTAGAACACAAACACACAGTAAACACACGGAGCACTCGTTGGCCAGACCCTAAAACACACGTAGAACACAAACACACACAGTAAACAACACGGGGCGACAGCTCAGAATCACACACAAGCGCACACACGGTCGTACAGTGACCTCGTGAAATGGCAACAACACTGATGGAAGGCCCAGTGGCAGGCCTCGAGAGTGCATGGGCCCCATGGGAATCCAGGCCTGAGGGGTGGAGGTGTGTGTGTGTGCGTGTGTGTGTGCAAAAAGTAAATAAGAACATGAAAATTAAATAAATTATAACACACATTTTCAGGTTCGATACAAATTTAGATTTTGAAGTCACTATTTTATTAGATTTTCCATTCTTTATGCGTTAAAATGTATTCATAGTACTACAGAGCTCAAATTATAGATATTATATATATATATATATATATATATATATATATATATAGATCCATATAAACTACAAAGCCTGGCTCATAAATTATTTTTATTTCAAAGTCATACTGCAACTGTTCAAGCAGTAGCCATCCCATAACACCAGTTAAACAGAGAAGAGAACGAGAGGCAGAGTGAAGAGAATGAGAGAAGTGTCATTTTAAATTTCAAAGCACTGTTTTCAATGATATTGTTACCCCCTTGAAAATAATTAGTAACACATGATTCCTATTTAAATACAGTCATATCTACAGGATTCCTATTTAAATACAGTCATATCTACAGGATTCCTATTTAAATACAATCATATCTACAGGATTCCCATTTACATACAGACATACTACATGATTCCTATTTATATACAGTCATATCTACAGGATTCCTATTTAAATACAGTTATATTTACAGGATTCCTATTTAAATACAATCATATCTACAGGATTCCTATTTACATACAGACATACTACAGGATTCCTTTTTAAATACAGTCATATCTACAGGGGTCAAACGGAGATGTATGTGTACCGTGTATGACGCACTTCAAAAACAACAGGTGCAGTTGTCCGTGTGCGTCTCTGTGTGTGTGTGCATGTGCGTGCGTGCGTCTGTTACCTTAGCACCTCCGCTGGCACTCCCAGTGCTCCCTAGTGTATTTCCACTGACACCTCCCATGAAGCGGGCCTCCAGCAGCTCTTGCCGCCTGGGGTCCAGGCTGTGCAGCTCCTCCATGGGGCCTGCAGCACCAACACAGCAACACAGACAGACAGACACCATGTCAACCACTGGGAAGGAACCGCAATGAGGAGACCGAGCGAGGAGGTCCATATGAACCATAATAATAACCCGTTCACTACCACACTACCAAAGGGTTAACCCGGCTTTCACTGCGACGATACAGAAGGTTAAACCTTTCACAACCACACTACAGAAGGTTAACCCTTTCACAACCACACTACAGGAGGTTAACCCTTTCACTACCACACTAACCGTCTGTAGTGTGTGGTAGTGGAAGGGTTCACCTTCTGTAGTGTGGTAGTGAAAGGGTTAAAGTACGATATCAATTGCGTGTGGTACGGTACAAAACTGATCAGGGACGGTCCTGGGACCGGGTAGGTGAAACGAGACTGAATTCATGTGTAGTTCAACCACAGTTTTCAGTTCAGGACGAATACAAACTGTGGTTTGGGAGACGGTTTACTTTAGTTTTTTTTCCCCCCATGTACACGCCCTGCTGGGATGTCAGATGTGCTCTTCCTGAGTTATACCCAAGTAATGAGACCTCCGCCATCTCTCTTCATGGGGAGTCAGTCAGAGAGATGGATTAACCCTTTCACTACCTCACTACAGACGGTTACCGTCTGTAGTGTGATAGTGAAAGGTTACCCCTCTGTAGTGTGGTAGTGAAAGGGTTAACCTTCTGTATTGTCGCAGTGAAAGGGTTAACCATCTGGTAGTGTGGAAGTGAAAGGGTTAATGATGGATAAACAAGGCTGTCCTCCACTAAAGACATTCTTAGGTCATCAATTTGTTTGACAAATCTGTCAACTTTTAGTTTCCCCTGTGTGCAATAATGCAAAAGCACCCAATTATATCTCATACTTAACAGAGATGTTCTTAAAAATAAAACGACACACACAAGTCTTGTCGACAAAGACCAAACCAACCAATTAATGGCTTCATCAACAATGAGGGGTCAGCTCTGGAGGTAAATGCCCTGTGTGACAGATGAGCATCCAGGAAACAGCTCTGGACTGGGGGTTAGGGCTGTGTGTGACAGATGAGCATCCAGGAAAAAGCTCTGGACTGGGGGTTAGGGCTGTGTGACAGATGAACATCCTCCAGGAAACAGCTCTGGACTGGGGGTAAAGACTGTGACAGATGAGCATCCTCCAGGAAACAGCTCTGGACTGGGGGTTAGGGCTGTGTGACAGATGAACATCCTCCAGGAAACGGCTCTGGACTGGGGGTAAAGGCCCTGTGCGACAGAGGAGCATCCAGGAACCAGCTCTGGACTGGAGGTAAAGGCCCTGTGCGACAGATGAGCATCCAGGAACCAGCTGTGGACTGGGGGATTAAGGCCCCTGTGCGACAGACAGTCCAGGGGGGTCCAGTGTAATTGTACATCACGGCTCCATCCTCACACTGCTGGAAACAGGAGATGGGCTCCTGCTCTGAGCTGTTCACAGCTTGCAGGAGAGGCTAGTTAGAGCGAATGGGAAATCGAATCCGCCAGACTCACAGCGGATTCGTTTAAAAAATAAAGGATTTTCATCTGTGCTACACAGTGCCCAGTATCTGGGGAAGGGGAACTTCAGTTGCACCGACTGCTTTGATGAATCAGAAACACATTGTGCATGGAGTGACTCAGACACACAAGGCAGGCTGTACAAGGGATGGAGAGAATGACTAGGCTAGACCTACCACTGTATTTCCTCTACCTTTGCACCACCCCAAAGCTTATCAATTCCTTTTATCATCAATGCCCAACAACAGTAATTGATTTTAAGTAAGTTTTTTTCTAAAGTAGTATAGTTAAATGCTGCTCTACTGTTAGCACTGTGTTAACCATCAAGATGGACCTTTTATTGGATTTAACCATAATGACCATGAGATCGACCACTTTATCCAACAAGGAAGCTGGACTTATCCAACAAGGAACACGCCAACATTATGGGAAATGCTCTTACCGTGTTCTCCAGAGTCAGACAAGAAGATGGATACAAATGTCCTCTCTGTGCATTCAGTAGAAAGCTATCCGACTGCAAGCTAGCCTAGCTTTGCACAAATTAATGGAAGTGGATACAGACCACTAGCCTAGCTGTTGGTCAAAAACACCTCTCTCAGAGTTTTAAGCTAGGCCAGTGGTCCGTATCCCCTTCCATTCTTTTGTGCAAAGCTAGGCTAGCTTGCAGCCGGATAGCTTTCTACTGAACGCACAGAGAGGATATTTCATATCCATCTTCTTGTCCGACTCTGGAGAAGACGGTACACGCATTTCCAATAATGTTGGTGTATTCCTTTAATGACGAGCGCTGGTAGGCTAATTTTTTTTGTTTACCGTTATATGGCTCCGTATTTGGCCACACGAGCCAGAAAATAAAATACTGACCGACTTAATTTAGCCTTATACCAGGCTAATGGAAGCTAATGGCTCTTTGCTTGCTGTGTGATGTTGTTTCTGGTAAGACTAAGTTGGTCTGATGTTCACATTCAGCAACCTGGCGGTGTGCGTAGTCCCAGCAACCTGGCTGTGTGTGTGTGTGTGTCTGTGTCTAGTGGTCCCAGCAACCTGACTGTGTGTGTGTGTCTGTGTCTAGTGGTCCCAGCAACCTGGATGTGTGTGTGTGTCTGTGTGTAGTCCCAGCAACCTGGATGGGTGTGTGTGTGTCTGTGTGTAGTCCCAGCAGCCTGGTTGGGATGTGCTGTTGAAACCTGTAATGTTAGAATCTTCTCATTTGTTCTCGTTTGGGGATAGCGTTATATTTATGGTGGTTAGGTAGCCTCGTCCAGCCCAGCCCCCCCCCCCCCCAAAGCAGTCAACCTAGGGGGGGGGAACACTGTACCAGAGACCGGTAGTTCTATGGCAGCTAGTTTCCACTAACGGAACCATAGCTCCCCAGTCAATATTGTTACAATGTTTGTGCTTCCTTGTCAGATGTTTCCTGGCTGTCATCTTTACATAGCCCCTGTCCTCTGGCTCTGACACACAGGCTAACCCTACAAGGCGTAATGACCAATATGCAAAGCCAGATGCTGTGAGCCAATAGCGTCACACAAACCAACCTATATACGAGGTTATCTGAGGACAAGAAGATGACAGAATGAGGGTAAAATGGTCTGCCAGAGGCCCTTATGTTCTGGCCTTTCAGGACTATCCCCATTTTAGTGGTATTTTCAGTTATATCAGACACAATAGCTAGGCTATATTAACAAACCACCACACAGTCAGTCATCTTATTCAGATCTCATCTCTTACCAAGCAGCTTTTTACCAAGCTATTACTATATAACATCTGTTATTTTTTCACCATGACATAACTGGTGTGACATATACATATAGATGAATCTGAATTAGTATGATTACTATTAGATCGTTTCATGATCTTCCATTTATGATCAACATCTAGGTTAATAATGAAAACATGTGGACTACTACAACCAAATAGAAAACCGTGGGAGGAAAACAAACAAACAAACATAATAATAAATGGATCCCAAACTACAATTCAGGGCCTTGCCTGCTCTCAAGTTCAAAGCAGCAAGAGGGACATGGACATTGCAATGCATCCATCATGATGTAGCAGTACTGTGTCTATCTGTATGTCGTGTATGTCATATGATGAATTGAAAATGGGGGGGACCCTGATGTAAACAAGACGAAAGTCTTTCTCTGGTCTGCATCCACTTAATAACAATTGTATGTATTGAGCCGTACTGTTACTGTACCCATTCTGCAATCTGTTAATAAAGTTTTCAATCAATCAATCGATCACATTGTCTCGATATATCCAATCGATCGGACGTTTGACAGGAGAAGATCGATGCAACTGTAACAAACTGTTAGTTACACAGAATCACAATAAGTCTTGGCTTTTTTCGTTTCTATCCCCGACAAAGCAAATACTCATGTGATCCGTTAGTATGTTTGTTGTCTACCTAAAACCTACCTACACAAATCCGACGTCAAAGAAGCTACAACCAAAGTGGAACAAATAGATGACAAGCTAGCTCTTGCCTTTGTGCAAACCAGTGCAAAAACATGATGATAGCTCGCTGCTACTGTAACTACAGACCGGCCATCAACTGTTCAACTGACAGCTGACGTTTGGCTTCCAAAATTCACGGCATCATCACCAAGTGAACTTGACAACCATTTTTTTTTACTTGGAACTAACGTTAGTAGCTCGACATGGTGGCCGCAATTATTATCCCACCACCCCGTCTCTCTCTCTCTCTCTCGCTACAGAAAAGATGTCGGGGGTCGTGGCGTTTTGTAAAAGCTAGAGATACCTTCCTTGGTCTTCGCGGTCGGCGTTATGTGTTGTTGAGAAATCGTTGGGGACGAGGAGAGCCGCTGCTGCTGCGACCAAGATGGCGTCGCCTCCAAACTTCCACCACCACCACTTCCACTGTTACTACTTTGGACACTCATGAAGCCACTTCTTTACTCAGGGGTTAGCTAGCCAGCGGCACACGACGTCGACGACACCGCCGCCATCCCAAATTCCATTAAACTTGCGTCCATCGTTCTCTGACACACCTGCTAGTACCGGGGGCTACTACTACACGACGGTCGGTTTTTAGTTAACAGTTTGCATTTTTTCGGGGCCGCACACTTCACGGCTCGCGCCTCTGTCTGTCAGCAGCCGCGCGGGCAGACCACCGCCTTCTTCATGTGTGAGAGAGCAGCAGAATGTAACCTTTGCATGATGACCGCGCGGCTGCCTGCTGCCTGCCTGCCTGTCACAGCATCCAGCTCGAGCTCGCGAGCGGGGCTTTGATTCTGGAAGAGAGGCTACTATCGCGAGGCTGGCTGGCTGGCTGGCTGGCGCGCGGCTGGTCACCGTCCTAGAGCTAACAACACCACCAGCAACCAGGGATGTTATTATTGTGACACCGACACCACAGTAGTAGCTGGCTGATCTATATAGGATAAAAAAAAATTCACTAGTCCAAAAAATCTGAATTATGTTTCATTTGGAGGGAGGCAAAATTCGATATTGACCTGAGAACAGTTTTTTTGTGTGTGTGTGTGTGGGAATTTGTGTGTGTGTGTGTGTTGTGTGTGTGTGTGTGTGTGTGTGTGAGAACGTGTGTGTGAATGTAAATGTATTTGTGCGTGTGTGTGTCTTCGTGTGTGTCTTCGTGTGTGTGCATGTGTGTGTGTGTGTGTGCGCGCGTGTGTGAAAACAATACACCAGACACCCCGAAAAAAATGGCCGAAAGTTCTTGTCTACTCAGCTGTGTGAAATCGGACAAATAATTGTAATGTTATACACGAATACATGCCATAATAATCTATATAATAATAAACGTTATAGTTCATGCGGATATTTTAACACACATTATTATTAATATTATGAAGTCATTAAAAACTGTCCATATATCGAATTGAACTAAAACTCAACACAGTTACCATTACGGTGTGTGTGTGTGTGTGTGTGTGTGTGTGTGTGTGTGTGTGTGTGTGTGTGTGTGTGTGTGCGTGTGTGTGTGTGTCTGTCTGTTTGTCTGTGCTCGTGTGCTTGGTTTGAGTGCGTATGTGCGTGAGAGCGCGTGGTGGGGCTATCGTCTCGATATCCTACAGTTACTGTAGAGACTACAGACAAGTTGCTCGGAGGGGGCAGGGAGCAGGTGGGAAGATATTGATGTGACTTGGCCTACAAGGTCTTTTGTTCCAAATTTGGTGCAGTGCATCAAAAGCCTTTGCATCCTCCTATACCACACGCACGCACGCACGCATGCACACACGCACATATATACACACACATACACACACACAAACACAGGGGGAAAGAGAGAGAAATAGTTGAATATGTCCGATGATGCAGGCCCATTTTAGTTTAATGCTACCAGTAACCATAAATTCAAAATTTTAGACACATCACTCACTCACTCACTCACTCACTCACTCACTCACTCACTCACTCACTCACTCACTCACTCACTCACTCACTCACTCACCCACTCACTCACTCACTCACTCACTCACTCACTCACTCACTCACTCACTCACTCACTCACTCACTCACTCACTCACTCACTCACCTTAGGCATACTTCTTGTTCATTTCACATTTATATTAAAAACTCATTTCTAAATGAATTGCCATAATCACTATATGTGTGTGTATGATTGATTGATTGATTGATTGAAAATGTTATTAACAGATTGCAGAATGGATACCATACAGTACAGCTCAATACACACAATTGTTAAGGGGATGCAGACCAGAGAAATACTTTCGTCTTGTTTACATCAGGGTCCCCCATGTATGTGTGTTTGTATGTATTTGCATCATGCATGTCGTTGTTTGTCAACCCCTTGTTCAGTTGCAGCCAGATTGCATCAGGGTAAAGATTGAGGCACAAACAATCATATTGCACCTCATATGCACCTGCCCATGGTAACCTGATTTTTTGGTCACACGGTTTCCATGGTAACAGAGCAATAGTCTTGACAGGCAATGAGGATGGTTGTATAAGCAGTCTCTACTCTACAGTTCTGCACGAACGTACACACACATGCACACACACACACAATATATATATTTATGATATCATTTCAGATATGAAATTGGAGTTCCGTTATAAGGAGAGTAACTGACTGCTGCAACCAGGGCATTCCAGGAACATCAAAGGTCCCATAGGAGCCTAGGACAGTTGGTTGCCATTTTGAAAACCAACTAGGAACGTTCTTTCTTTGACAGATGGTCAGGAGCTCATGTGTTTACATTTTAATTCCCCTCCCAACTAGATGATTCAAATCTCCACTTATCAAACAGGTGTTTATTTTGCCATGCCATTGTGTTTTGTGAATGTAGGCTATAGTAGCATATATGAAAACATTGAATTGTGAAATATGGTCCTGCCCTGGGATAATTACAAGGTTATTATCCCCTTTCACTGCCGTAGTACCAAACGGTTAACCCTTTCACTGTGACAATACACAAAAGGTTAACCCTTTCACTGCCACATGACAGCAGGTTAACCGTCGGTAGTGTGATAGTAAAGGGTTAACCTTCTGTAGTGTGGCAGTGAAAGGGTTAAGAACCTTTACTAGTAGACCACTAGGTTTTCATTAAAGTCAAAGTGAATAGGCTAAATAACAGCAGTTAAAGGTGGACTAGTAGACATATCAGTTTGGGGAGAGAAACATGTTGATATGCATCTAGAAAATCCTTCATGAAATTCATTATTATTATTATTATTATTATTATTATTATTATTATTATTATTATTACTACTTCAACTACTACTGCTTGGCAGAGGAATACAACTGCGAAGCAGTATTTCTGTTTTGTTTTTTACCAACATGGGGAAAATTACTTAGTTAACACATTCTGCGCCATGCAGTATGCCCATCGTATACCACTCTCTGCCACCGCTGTATTATTATTATTATTATTATTATTATTATTATTATTATTTTACAATGGGAATCATTTATTTGTGTTCATGTCAGATTTAGATTTGCATTACACATTTTTTTCCCAATGTATATCAGTGATGTGTGTTGAAAAATAATAATTGTCCGAATATTATTTTGATAAATTGCATGAGTTATATAAAATTTTAATTAGATTAGATTCACATTTATTGTCATTATACAGCACAAGTAAAGTACAACAAAAAGAGGTTTGGCATCCAACCAGAGTGCAAATAACAGTAAAGAGCAATAGTAAAATAGTAAATGTACAGGAGATTAAACTGGGTATAAGATATTTAATGAGTACTACTGAGTATAGTGTGTTACGATAGCAGGTAGGTGGGAGTTCCAATGGTAGAGGAAAAAGAGATGGAGAAGTGTTTGCTCTTCAAAACAAAGTGTGTCCTCTTTATTATGAGAACACATGAGCAGTAGTAGGATATGAAGGACGCCTAGCGTCAACACAGTGACAGCTTCCAGATGTGACAGACAATCAGTGCGAGACAGCAAATCAGAAGTGACATACAGGGGCGGCTAGGTGGTGTAGTGGGCAAGGCGCTCGCCACCAATGCAGGAGAAGCTGGGTTCGAGCACAGCTCTCCACATTGCTATCAGCTTGGCTGGTCGTTCATACTAACACAATTGGCAGTGTTAGGGGTGAGAAAGCTGATGGGTGGGTCCTGGTCGTTGTAAACAGCGACTCCTACAGTTCGGTCGGGGCGCCTGCTCAGCGAGGATAGGATCTAAGGGGGGTAGTGTGGTCCTTCCACATGTTACACCCTCTCAGTGAAAGTCCGCGCTGCCAGGTGAAAAGAAGCGGTTGATTGGCTACACGTGTGTCGGAGGAAGCACGTGATAGCCTCCACTCTCCCAGACCGACTGTGGGGGGTAGGTGCGCAGCGACCAGGAAGGGGATTGGGAATTGGCATAACGACTAACATTGGGATGGAAGAAAAACGGAGGAAAAAGGAGGGAGAAAAAGATAAAAAAAAAAAAGGTGACATACAATTAGTGCCAACCCAACAACAATGTGAAGTACTCCAGACAGACAGTAGGATACCATCCTAAAGTAGGACAGAACCCTGAACGTTACAGTACCTCCCCCCGACGAACGGCACCTGACATTCACCTAGGGGCCTCGGGATGCAGCCGCTGGAAATCATCAATCAGGCTGGGATCTAAGATATCCCTTTGAGGCACCCAAGAACGCTCTTCTACCCCGTACCCCTCCCAATCCACCAATAACTGAAACCCCCTACCCCTCCGCCTACAACTCAGGATCCTCCGCACCGTATAGACAGGCTGATCATCAATAATGCGGGCGGAGGGACCGCAGGAAGTGGCGGGGACAAGGGCGATGAGAGGAATGGTTTCAACAGGGACACATGAAACGTGGGATGAACCCTCATAGAGGCCGGAAAGCGTAGCCTGTAAGCCATAGGATTCACCCGATTAACCACTTTAAAGGGGCCTATAAAGCAAGGAGCCAGCTTCCTGGATTCCACCCGGAGAGGGAGATCACAGGTGGAAAGCCAAACCCGCTGTCCAGGACGGAAAACCGGAGCCGGACGACGCTTGCGGTTAGCCTGCCGCTGAGCCTTAACCAAGGCCTTCTGCAGCGCCGCCCGCACCCTGTTCCAGGTCCTGCGACAACGAGCCACATGTGCCTGGGCCGACGGCACCTCAGCCTCCTGCTCCTGTTCGGGAAACAAATGAGGTTGAAAACCATATTGACACTGAAAGGGAGACATACCAGTAGAGGAGGAGAGGAGGGTATTATGCGCCTACTCTGCCCAGGCCAACCTCCTACTGCACGTCGCCGGACACCCAGCAACGTGGCACCTCAGGACACCCTCCAGATCCTGGTTGACGCACTCCGTCTGCCCGTTCGACTGTGGATGGAACCCAGACGACAGGCTGATGGAGGCGCCGAGGCCAGAGGCAAACACCTTCCAGAACCTGGAGGTGAACTGAGGACCCCGGTCGGACACAATATCCACTGGAAGCCCATGGACCCGAAAGACGTGCTGCACCACCAGGTCAGCCGTCTCCCGAGCCGAGGGAAGCTTGGGAAGGGGAATGAAGTCGGCCGCCTTGGAGAACCGGTCCACTACCACCAGGATGGCAGTGAACCCATCCGATAGGGGAAGGCCGGAAATAAAATCCAGGGATATGTGCGACCAGGGACGTTTGGGAATAGGAAGCGGTCGGAGGAGACCCGCCGTTGCACGGCGAGAGGTCTTACTGCGCGCGCACACCGGGCAGGCCGCCACAAAGGAGCGTGTATCCCCCCCCTCTGTCGGCCACCAAAACCTCCTACGTATAAACTCCAGGGTTCTGGTGGCCCCAGGGTGGCCGGTGAGAGAGGATGTATGCGCCCACTGCAGCAGGCGCGAGCGTGCAGCCTTGGGTACATACATCCGCCCCGGAGGACCCCCACCGTGTCTGAGCCGATCTTACCACCTTATCTATGCCCCATGACATGGGTGCCAAAATCAAGGCCTGTGGAACAATAGGGTGGGGCTTCTCCTCTCGACCCGGAGGATCAAACTGACGTGACAGGGCGTCAGGTTTGACGTTCTTGGAACCGGGTCGATAGGAGATGGAAAATCTAAATCGAGTGAAGAATAACACCCACCTGGCCTGGCGAGCGTCGAGTGGAACAGGTTAAGGCGTTTAGCCCCTTGGATGTAAGCCAAGTTCTTATGATCAGTCCAAACAATGAAAGGATGTGCCGCCCCCTCTAACCAATGTCTCCATTCCTCCAGTGCCAACTTGATCGCCAACAACTCCCGATTACCCAAGTCGTAGTTACGCTCGGCCGAAGACAACCGGCATGAAAAAAAAGCGCACGGATGCACCTTACCGTCCTTTAAACATCTCTGAGAGATCACCCCTCCCACTGCGGTGTCAGAGGCATCCACCTCCACAATGAACAGAGTCTCTGCATCGTAACGAATCAGTACAGGGGCGGAGGTAAATCGACGTTTGAGGTCACAGAAGGCCGACTCTGCCCTAGGCGACCATTCAAAGCCAGGGAGAGAGGACTTAGTGAGAGCTGTTAAGGGATTGACTAAGGCACTAAAATTGCTAATAAAACGCCTGTAAAAATGTGCAAAGCCCAAAAACCGTTGTAACTCCTTGAGCGACGAAGGCCATGGCTAACCCAAGACTGCACTCACCTTGGCTGGATCCATGCGAAGATCACCCGTCATCAACACAAAGCCCAGGAAGGAAACGGTGTCAGTGGGAAACACACACTTCTCTGCCTTAACAAATAGTTGATGCTTAAGGAGATGTTGAAGCACCTCACGAAGGTGCAGTTGGTGTTGCACCATATCACGAGAAAAAATTAGGATGTCATCTAAGTACACAAACACTGACACCCCAATTAAATCCTGCAGCACGTCGTTGACCAGGGCTTGGAAAACTGCCGGAGCATTAGCTAAACCAAAACGCATGACTAAATACTCATAATCAAGTTTAGAAAAGACCTCTGCCTCCTGTAAGCACTCAAAGGCGGTGTCCATGAGAGGCAAAGGGTAACAGTTCTTGATGGAAACGTCGTTCAACCCCCTATAATCTATGCATGGCCGCTGACTCCCATCCTTCTTAGCAACGAAAAAGAAGCCAGCGCCTGCAGGGGATGTGGACGGTCGGATATGCCCCACGGACAGTGCCTCTCGAATATAAGTGTTCATGGACACTGTCTCAGGGCGAGAGAGAGAAAACATCCGCCCATGGGGTGGAGAAGTACCAGGTAGAAGATTAATGGGGCAGTCGTAAGGTCTATGAGGCGGTAGTGCGTTAGCACGCATTTTACTAAAAACGTCCGCCAGGTCAAAATAGACCGCAAGTACTCCTGCTAAATTGGGGTTGGGAGATAATACAGAATCTGCAACGTTCACCGTCATCCTGGAGAGAGACAAAATAGGGGGGTCGGGGGCGGGTGAACTCTCGCCAGCGTCAGCCTTGACGCCGCTTCCCATGGAGAGTTCACCCGTAGCCCAATTAATATGAGGGTTATGCACAACAAGCCAAGGGTGACCTAACACAATTTCAGAGTGAGGAGACATGACTACATAAAATTGTAAACACTCCCACCCGTTACCTGCCCCCTGAACACGCAGCTGCCCGGTGTGCTGAGTAATAATTCCACTACCAATGGGTTGACCGTCTAACGACCGGACTGGAATAGGTACCTCCATGGTCTCCAAAGGAACCCCCCACTCTAATGCCAAACCCACATGAATTAAGTTGCCCGCTGCTCCTGAATCCACCAAAGCCCTGGTTGTTTTAAGAGAATCCCCCCACCCAACAGTGACATCAAAAAAAGTGCGTGTGTCATCCATGACCGGAGAGAAATGCCCACCTGCTAACACCTTCCCCAGGTCTAGCGGGCCCCTCCGTTTCCCGAGAACCCCCGACAGTTAGAGAAGCGATGCCCTGTGCGGCCGCAGCGAAAGCAGCGCTTCTCGCTGACACGCCTCTGTCTCTCCGCGTCAGCGAGGCTCAGAGCGCCCAGTTGCATCGGCTCGTCACCCAGGTACTCTCTCGTGTGAAGGTATGCAGGTTGTTCGACACCAGAAGAAGGGCGGAAGAGTACCTGTGACAAAGCCTCCCTCTCGCGCTCCCTCTCCCGGTGCCGATTGTCCATCCTTATGGCCAGGTTGATCAGGTGGTCCAGGCGCTCGGGTAGCTCCTGTGTTGATAACTCGTCCTGCATTCGCACTGAGAGCCCCTGCAAAAAGAGGACACAGCAGGGAATCTCTGGCCAGGCCGCCTCTCGATCTACAATACGGAAGTCAATGGTGTAATCTGCCACAGAGCGAATGCCCTGCCGGCAGGACGTAAGTCGACCGCCGGCTTCATAAATGGATATCACCCTGGAGGTATCGAATACGTGGCGTAACTCCAGGGTGAAGGCATCCACACTGCGGCAGATTACTGACCCACTCTCCCATTCTGCTACAGCCCAACTGAGAGCACGGCCTGTGAGGAGGGTGATAATATACTCTACCCGAGACACATCAGTAGGAAAAGTATGAGGTAGTTGAAACACGAGAGCACACTGAGTGACGAACTCACGACACCCTGCTGGAGCCCCTCCATAGCGATCCGGCAGCGGCAGTCGTGGCTCCCGGAATTCCTCACGACCCACAGGATACCTCAGCTCTCCTTCCCCGCCGACCGGTGGGACTCCCGACGCCGAACCCATCGAGGATGCCATCCCAGCGGCTGTAGAGCGGGCTTTGTTAGCCGCAGCTAAAGCTGAAGCAGCTGTCTCCTGCGAGACGACGGACAGGTCTCCCAGTCGACCCAGCTCGACGCCAACAGCCATCTGCCGTTCGAGAAGAACCCTCAGCTGGTCCCGCTGAGCTACCATCTCTTCCTGTATTTCCTCGGTGGAACTCATCTTTGGCTGGAGCTTCTGTTACGATAGCAGGTAGGTGGAAGTTCCAATGGTCGAGGAAAAAGATGGAGAAGTGTTTGCTCTTCAAAACAAAGTGTGTCCTCTTTATTATGAGAACACATGAGCAGTAGTAGGATATGAAGGACGCCAGCGTCAACAGAGAGCAAGACAAAAGAGAATCGGGTCAGCACTCGTTCAGGCAGTTCTGCTCGTAGGTATATCTGAAGCTCCAGCGGGAAACAAGAGAACAGAGTAATCATTATAAGGCCACATTCCTAACATACCAACGTGTCAATTAGTGACATCCAGAATGACAGCCAGTGACAGCTTCCAGATGTGACAGACAATCAGTGCGAGACAGCAAACCAGAAGTGACATACAATTAGTGCCAACCCAACAACAATGTGAAGTACTCCAGACAGACAGTAGGATACCATCCTAAGGTAGGACAGAACCCCGAATGTTACAATAGTGCTAATCAGATGTATGTACAAAGTTGTAGTATTAATATGTACAGTGATATAGGTATAAAGACACTATGGTAGTAAGTCATACTGGCCAGCAGCGTAAGAGTAAGTAAGGGATATGCACAGAACTAAACAACAATAAAATTGAGCTCATGGTTGTGGCACCCAAGGCCATGCTCCGGAAGGTGGGAGATCTCACCCTGGACTAAGACGGCTGCTCCATCTGCCCTTCCCCAAAGGTCCGCAACATGGGCGTCATCCTGGACTCCACCCTTTCCTACCAAGCCCATGTCATTTCTGTCACCAAATCCGCCTTCTATCACCTCAGAAACATCTCCAGACTCCAACCATCACTTTCCTACTCCACAAGACCCTCATCCATGCCTTCGTCACCCCCTGCCAGGGGCAGACCTAGCACATTTGGCGCCCTAGGGCGAGCTTCACCACTGCCCCCCCCCCCCCCCCCCCCCAAAATCAAAACATCTTAACCCTTTCACTGCCGCGCTACCAAACGGTTAACCCTTTTCACTGCGACAATACACTTAAGGTTAACCCTTTCACGACCATCGGTTGTGTGATAGTAAAAGGTTAACTCTCTGTCGTGTGGCAGTGAAAGGGTTAACAGTTATACAGTAAAGTACTGCACCTTTATTTTTTACAAGCAAGAACAAGAGCTAAGAATAAATGTAAAGTGCACACTAAAGAATTAAAACAAACAACTTAGCTAACAATCAATAATAATAATAACAATAACAAACAATAAAATAACGTGCACATTTGCTTTAAAATAAAATTATGTATTGTAAAATATGTTACACATATATAATCAAAATATAATATGCTAAATAAACAAACAAATAAATAAAAATTACAAATTCACTTTGTCTGAAGAACTATTTACATTCCACTCCCTCCCTATCATCACACTTCAAGGTTAGCCTGTAGCTCCTACTGGTTTCCATTTACAGTGCAATCCTTCTGGTCTTCCTCGCTGCAAAGTCATCAATCACATCATCATATGAAATCTGACCACCAACCTCATGGTTAATACTGATTACAGCCAGACCACTGAGGCGTTTTTGAGCCATGGTTGACCTCAGGTATGTTTTCAAGAGTTTTAATTTAGAAAAACTCCTCTCGGCTGAAGCTACTGTTACTGGTAGCGGTGCACTGATCCGCAGAGCAATACACAAGTTGGGATATATTTCTGTGAGCTGCTTTGTGTGTATGAATTTCAACAATTGTCATGCTCTTTGATGGCAAGTCAGGTACATTTTCCAACTCCTGAGCCAGCTCCTTCTCATCCAAATCAGATTGCCCTCCATGGTTTTTAAGGTGTGTACAAGTGCCTCTGCTTGCTTCATCAGCTCTTGGTGTGGCAGGTCTTGGAAGTTGTACAAAATTGCATACCTTTTACCATGGCACGTTTCTCTTCTTCTTCTTTTCTTCTCTTTTTACACTGCGACCCAGATGGCTTTTGTCTCTTCATAGTTCTCTAACATTAGTCTTTCTTTCCTCCACGCTCAATTCTTTTTTTTATCCACTTTTTCTCCTCATTATTCTATTTTTCTCCCATCCCAATTTGGCTGTGCCAATTCTCCCCTCCCCTGTCTTGAACGTTGCTTGCATGTGCCCCCCACTGGCCGATTGTAGGGAGGATAGAAGCCTGTCACATGTCCCCTCCGATACATGTGGAGGCAGCCTGTCACATCTTTTCACCTGCCAGCGCGGACTCTCATTTTGGCGAGGAGTAACGTGTAGGAGGCTCACACTGCCCCCGCCATTTTCCTATCTCTGCTGTGCAGGCGCCCCAACCGACCTGTAGGAGTCGCTGTTTACAACATCCAGATTACCACCCCGACTACCCACCCGCTAACTCTGCCAATTGAGTTAGTATGACGGCCGGCCCAAACCGGAGGCAACGCCGACAGCCGGATTCGAACCCGGTGTATCTTGCGTTGGTGACGAGTGCAATGTCCGCTGCGCCACCCAGCCGCCCTTGACGCTCAATTCTATAAACACTTGACTGATACCCATCAATGCACAGCGCTCTAGCATGTTCTGACTGTAAACACCTAAAGCTGAGGCTCAGACCGACCGACCGTTTTAGATTTTTGGCTCATTTTCCCTTATGTTAGAATTTTTTTTAATGTAAAAATAATGGTTGCAGATATAGAGGGGGGCGCCAAAACTGGGGCAAGCAAAAAAATTATATATATAAAAATAATTGCAACCGCCTATATCGCCTGTAGGAATCTCCGCCCCTGCCTCCTGCCTCGACTACTGCAACGGGGCCCTGTCCGGGGTTCCAAGCAAAACCTTGGACAGGCTCCAGCACAGGGGCGGGGCTAGGGGGTGGCTACTTGGGCTCAAGCCCCGAATGTTTTCTGAAAAGCCCCGAATCTATTTTCAAAAAAAAATATATATATATATATCTTTTTGGACAATTCATCATTGTTACATGAAACTATGTTTGCACCAGATTTAGCAGAAGCTAATTTCCATCTGTGGTCTATCCAGCTGCTAACTGTATTTGAGTGAGTTAAGTCTTGGTGTTATGGTAGACTCAGACCTAAGCTTTAAATCACAATCAACAAGTTGACAAAAACATAATTCTTCGACCTTAGAAACTAAAGTACGGCCATTTATAAATCAAAAGGACGCTGAAAACCAGATCCATGCCTTTATCTCAAGCCGACTCGACTACTGTAATGCACTCCTCACCGGCCTCCCGAAAAAATACGATGATAACTATTTTATTGCAATGCACTATTGCATTATTTTATTCTATTTTACTAACTATTTTATTGCACTGCACTATTTTACTATGTATCAGTGATAATCAAACCGTAAACAAAGACGCATATTAACACTTTCAAGGTGGTGGTATAAGTAAAAAATTGTGGTGTCGAAGTAAAAGAAATCTATCTATCCTATCTGGGCTAAGCCCTGGATCTCCTACAATCCTAAATCCGCCTCTGCTCCAGCATGTTCAAAACTCAGCTGCCAGGGTTCTCACCCACACCAAACCCTGGCAGCACATCACCGTCCCCCACCCTCATCCACCTCCACTGGCCCCACATCAAATCCTGCATCACCTACAAAACCCTCCTGCTCACTTACAAGTCCCTCCATGCTCTGGGACCTCAGTACCTCACTGACCTCCTCCACCCCCACATCAGTCACGGTCCCTGCGATCCTCAGACACTGGTCAGCTCTTCATCCCCCGAACCAGACTGCAGACCTTCGGGGACAGAGTTTTCAGTGTGGCAGCTCCCACCCTCTGGAACTCCCTCCTTGCAGAACTCTGCAACACCCCAACTCTGGACTCCTTAAAAAAAATATCAAAACTCACCTCTTCAACATGGCCTTTGACCCCTAACATCCTACATTGAATGTTGTGTGTCTGCCCACCATGTTTTTTATTGTTGTTTTTTGCCCTATGTAAAGCGACCTTGGGTTTTATGAAAAGCGCTATAGAAGACAAAGTTATTATTATTATTATTATTATTATTATTATTATTATTATTATTATTATTATTATTATTATTATTATTATTATTATTATTATTATTATTATTATTATTATTATTATTATTATTATTATTATTATTATTATTATTATTATTATTATTATAGATATAGTATCTATTTTACAGATATGTAAAAGGTATTATATGCAGGTATGCACAGTTGCGTTGCTGGTAGGGTTAGCTCGCCTAGTGCAGCTTTCAATACACAGTAGCAGGAGTTGGTTGGGCTTGACGTGCCGAGACAGCTTGTACACAACCCTCAGCCTGTCTGGCCTCACGTGGTATGAGGCTGCAATCCATCACCTGGAAGACAATAGGCGTGGGAAGAGGACTAACAAGCCAACTCCAAAAGCCCTCCAGGGGGTTGGGCGAGGGGCTAACATCCCCATCCCGTAAAACACTATATTGTTACAGAAACGCCAACAAGAGATAAACAAGACATCAACACCTTGGCCCAGGGAAGAGAAGGGTCTTCGATAAGAAGGTCTATGACACCATGTGGTGAAAGCCAGAAGTCTCTGGAAGCCACACGGCCGATCACCCTTCTTTCGTTCAGGGCTGCCCATATCGGTACGTGGAACGTGAGAACCATGTATGAGACGGGTAAGACATTTCAAGTAGCAGCAGCGATGAGGAACTATAATCTCACGCTGCTCGGAATAAGTGAGACAAGATGGACACAGTCCGGACAGAAACGACTGGCCTCAGGAGAGTTACTGCTGTACTCCGGACATGAAGAGGACAATGCCTCCCACACCCAAGGAGTAGCACTGATGCTATCTAAAACAGCACAGACAGCGCTCATAGGATGGGAAGCCCATGGTCCAAGGATCATCACTGCATCCTTTCAAACCAAGAAGAAGAGGATCAATATGAACATCATACAGTGCTACGCTCCTACCAATGACAGCGAGGAAGCAGACAAAGACCAGTTCTACAACAGACTGCAGTCCATTATAGAAAAGCACCCAGAGAGAGACATCACAATCCTGATGGGAGACCTTAATGCCAAAATCGGAAGTGACAACAGGGGGTACGAAGATATAATGGGAAGACACGGATTGGGGGCCATGAATGAAAATGGGGAGAGGCTGGCGGACCTGTGCGCTATGAACAACTTGGTCATTGGCGGCAGTGTTTTTCCCCATAAGAACATCCACAAGGCCACTTGGGTATCGCCAGACCACATAACCGAGAACCAGATTGACCACGTCTGTATCAGCAAGAAATTCAGGAGGTCCATGCAGGATATAAGAGTAAAGAGAGGAGCAGATGTGGCTTCAGACCACCACCTTGTCGTAGCCAGCCTGAAGCTGAAGCTGAGAAAGAACTGGATGTCGGCACATACAACACGACACAGGTACAACACAGCTTCCTTGAGAGACGCCAGTAAGCTGGAAGAGTTCAGAGTAACACTCAGCAACAAGTTTCAAGTTTTACAGGAGCTGTTGGAAGAGGACGAGTGCACCCTGGAGAACAGTTGGAAGGAGATAAAATAGGCAGTAACGTCTACCTGCCAGGAAGTTCTTGGCCCCAAGAAGCACCAGCACAAGGAGTGGATCTCAGGGGACAGTCTGCGAAATATCCAAGAGAGGAGGGAGAAGAAGGCGGCAGTGAACAACAGCCGGACAAGAGCAGAGAAGGCCAAGGCACAAGAAAGGTATGCAGAAGGAAACAAGCTAGTAAAGAAGAGCATCAGAGCAGACAAGCGAAGGTATATGGATGACCTGGCAACAGAGGCAGAGCAAGCAGCAAGAGAGGGGAATATGAGAGAACTGTACAACATCACCAAGAAGCTGGCAGGAAAGTACAGCAAACCAGAACGACCTGTGAAGGACAAAGAGGGAAGACCGATAACAACGGGAGAGGAGCAACAGAAGAACAGATGGATGGAGTATTTTGAAGAACTTCTAAACCGGCCAGCACCACAGAACCCACCAGACATCGCACAGGCTGACACAGACCTACCCATAGCATGCAACGCACCAACCAGGGAAGAAATTAGGAAGGCTATCAAGCAGCTGAGGAACGGAAAGGCTGCAGGACCAGACAACATCCCTGCGGAGGCACTGAAGTCAGATATAGAAACCACGGTGAAAATGCTCCACCCACTCTTCATGAAGATATGGGAGGAAGAAGACGTGCCAGGAGATTGGAAAGAGGGCTATCTCATCAAGATCCCAAAGAAAGGTGACCTTAGCAATTGCGCAAATTACAGAGGGATCACACTGCTATCAGTGGCAGGGAAAGTTTTTAACAGAGTCATCTTGAACAAGATGAAGGACCTCATCGATGCACAACTCCGCGATGAGCAAGCTGGTTTCCGCAAAGACCGATCCTGCACAGACCAAATTGCAGTGCTGCGCATCATCGTGGAGCAGTCAATAGAGTGGAACTCGCCCCTGTACATAAACTTTGTGGACTATGAGAAAGCCTTTGACAGCCTAGACAGAGAGACCCTCTGGAAGCTTCTCCGACATTACGGGGTGCTGACCAAGATTGTTTCCATCATCAGGAACTCCTATGAGGGACTGACATGCAAGGTGGTCCATGGAGGGCAGCTCACAGAGGCATTCCAAATGAGGACCGGGGTCAGACAAGGTTGTCTGCTCTCGCCCTTCCTCTTCCTGCTGGCCATTGACTGGATAATGAAGACCTCCACAGCACAGAGAAGGTACGGGATTCAGTGGACACCTTGGACGCAACTGGACGACTTGGACTATGCTGACGATTTGGCACTACTGTCGCACACCCAACAACAGATGCAGGAGAAGACCAACAACGTGGCATCCACTTCCGGGCAAGTGGGACTCAACATCCACAAAGGCAAGACTAAGATCCTCAACACCAATGCAGCAAACAACACCAACGCAATCATGCTGGATGGCGAGGCTTTGGAAGAAGTTGAAGCCTTTACCTACCTTGGCAGTGTTATTGACAAGCAGGGCGGCACAGATGCTGACATTAGAGCACGAATAAGGAAAGCACGTACAGCATTCGTGCAATTACGGAACATCTGGAGCTCAAAAGAACTGACTTCCAACACCAAAGTCAGATTCTTTAACACCAACGTCAAGGCAGTCCTACTATACGGAGCAGAGACGCGGAGAACTACAGCTGCAACCATCAGGAAAGTGCAGGTCTTCATTACCAGCTGCCTGCGGAAGATCATCCACATCCGATGGCCAGACACCATCAGCAACTGCGAACTCTGGCAGAGAACAAACCAGCTGCCCGCAGAAGAAGAAATTAAGAAACGCAGATGGCGCTGGATAGGCCACACCCTGCGAAAGCCCGCAAGTACTATCACCAGACAAGCCCTAACATGGAACCCGCAGGGCAAGCGGAAAAGGGGCCGCCCGAGAAACACCTGGCGCAGAGACCTGGAGGCAGACACCAAGACCATGAAGATGACCTGGAACCAACTGGAGAGAACAGCTCAAGACAGAGATGCTTGGAGATCACTTGTTGCCGGCCTATGCCCCAGAAGGGGTAGCAGGCGTAAGTAAGTAAGTAATGCACAGACAGATGTGGATAGATATATATATGGTAAGAATACATTTATATTTGCGGTATATACAGCATTATTGTACATGCATACAGAGTTATATGGCAGGTGTATAAGTAGTAGGTATATATATAAGGATTATATGCAGGTATATTCAGACAGATATGGATACATATATAAATGGTCTAGTCTTCCTGAAGTCCACGATGAGCTCCTTGGTTTTCTTGGTGTTGAGGGCCAGGTTGTTGTCGGCGCACCACGCCACCAGGTGCTAGACCTCCACCCTGTAGGCCAACTTATTGTTGTTTTGATAAAGCCCATAACCGCTGTGTCGTCTGCAAACTTGAAAAAAGGTGCAGTCGTGGGTAAAGAGGGAGTAGAGAAGGGGGCTCAGCACACAGCCTTGCGGGACACCGGTGTTCATGCATGATGGGGACACCGTACAGCTGCGAGTGCCGTCCTTCGGATGAGACGATAAACCGAGGTCCTGACTGAATTCAGTCATTAAAGAACCCAGGACGCCTATCGTAAAAGAGTAGGGGGTTCCCCGACGTTCCTGGCCAAATTCCCAATCAGGTCTCTGATATCAAAGCCACCTAATCATCCCTTCCCCTTAATTGGCTGATATCAATCCCTGTCTCCTGAGCCGTTCAGCCATTGTGTAGTGTGATGTGTGCCTGGTGCCAGTGTATGGCAGCCATTGTGTAGTGTGATGTGTGCTGGGTGCCAGTGTATGGCAGCCATTGAGCCTGCATAGCCCAAGGTTGGGTGCTACCAGTGGTGGTGAAGGAGGCAATTTCCCTAAAGCGCTTTGAGTCTGAGAAAAGCACTATATAAATGTAATGAATTATTATTATTATTATTATTATTATTATTATTATTATTATTATTATTATTATTATTATTATTATTATTATTATTATTATTATTATTATTATTATTATTATTATTATTATTATTATACACAAGACACTGTAAATAATTTCTGTAAATAATTTACTATTTTATTTTATTTTACCTAATTTTATATTTGATCTTACTACTACTGTTATTATTACCATTCTTGTATTCATTGTTGTTTCTTAATTGTGCACTGTTGAGTCTGAGCTCAAAACACAAAAATGTAATTACCTGCAATGCCCCTGTATTGTTGTGTATTTGACTAATAAAGAACTTGAACTTTCAGGGTGAGTGTGGAGGAGGTGAGATTGTCTATCCTAACAAACTGGGGTATGTTGGTTAGGAAGTCAAGTATCCAGTTGCAGACAGATGGGTTAATGTCGAGGTCCTTGGTTTCCATGAGGTCACCAAGTTTGGAGATGAGCTTGCAGGGGATGATGGTGTTGAATGCTGAGCTGAAGTCGATGAACAGCATTCGCACACATGGGTATTGCTCTCATCCAGGTGGAAGAGGGCGGAGTGTAGCGGTGTCTGAGGAGAAAGCATCTTCTCTGCTCCTGTTCTCATGATAGGCGAATTGGTGTTTACTTTATTACACGCGACTTACAAATTGTGAACAACAAGTCAACAGGAGGGGTACATTAATCTCTGGCAGCTAAGGGTCAGTGGCACTGTTTATCAAATAGTGTTGAACACACAGAGTGCGTAGTAGTATATATATATTAGCATGATGTAGTTCAAGTTCAAGTTTCAAGTTTCTTCATTAGTTGTCTTACAAAAATACAGAATACTTTTATATGAAATGCTTTTTCCTGTTCTGCTCCTGAGAGTGTGCTAGATACAAAAATAAAATAGATAAGTAAAAAATAGAAGTCAAAAGTACGTAACAAGTGTAAACAAAAGTGTTCAAAACAAAAGTGTTCAATATACATAAAATTATACAATATACAATACAGAGTAGAAAAAAATTTGTAACTGAGTTACAATACAATATAAAGTACAATGCAGAAATCGGATGAGGTACAACTTAGGTAGTATTAAGTATAGTAGCATATTAGTATGTATGAATGAATGAAAACTTTATTCAGCAGATTGCAGAATGGGTACAATACTACGGAAGCGTATTGCTGCCACACCAGAAAAAAAAAATCCGTATCACGTTATAACATAAAGGTTTCACGTTATAACATAAAGGTTTCACATTATAACATAAAGGTGTCACGTTATAACATAAAGGTTTCACGTTTATGTTATAACGTGAAACCTTTATGTTATAATGTGAAACCTTTATGTTATAACGTGAAACCTTTATGTTATAACGTGATACGGATATATTTTCTTTGTTTCTGGTGTGGCAGCAATGTGAAACCTTTATGTTATAACATGAAACCTTTATGTTATAACGTGAAACCTTTATGTTATAATGTGAAACCTTTATGTTATAACATGAAACCTTTATGTTATAACGTGAAACCTTTTATGTTATAACGTGATAAGAAGTTATCATCACGTTATAACGTAAAACGTTTTATGTTAAAACAAGAAGTTATCACGTTATACGTGAAACCTTTATGTTATAACAAGAAGTTATCACGTTATAACAAGAAGTTATCACGTTATAACAAGAAGTTATCACGTTATAACGTGAAACCTTTATGTTATAAGTTGATACAGATTTTTTTTTCTGGTGTGGCAGCAATACGCCAATACAATACAGTATGGCTCAATACACACAATTTTTAAGGGGATGCAGACCAGAGAAAGATGTTTGTCTTGTTTACATCAGGGTCCCCCATTTTCAATTCATAGTGGTAGTAGTAAAAAGATAGTAAGGTAGTAAAAAGACAGTAAGAAGTCAATCTGACCAATTGAAGCATTCCTAAATATTTTAGAATATTCCTAAATTCCTTCATTTATTTTCACAAAATCCCAAATCTCGCGAGTTCTTCATAATATGTTACCTGTTACCCCATCTAGTGGTGGGTCAGGGTTTAGCGTTTAAAAAAAATCCACCAACATTGTCCCTCGTCAGTACCCTTAGAACACGGACACATAGGGTGTGACGTCATCGTCTACATTATACAGAGGGAGCTGTCACTTCCAGCATCATCATCACCACCAGAGCTATTCATACTGTAACTTCACTCATCATCATATCAGATCAGATCTACTGGCTGCATACAATCCAGATCTAGCAGCAGCAGGTAATTGAATATTATACTTATAGCTACAGTGTTGCTTTTAATGTGTTTTTTTGGTGATTATTATTATTAGTCAGTCAGTGGCCGCTTGCCGCTAGAGAGCTCAGCTGTTAGGCCCGTCAGTGCCATTCAAGATGAAGATTAGCATGCTGCTAACTGAGATAGCTATGTGTTGGGTGTACGGTATAGTTGATCATCAGATGATCCGCAAATCGATACATGCTGATCGATAGCTGCTGTATGAAGTATGCATGCAGTTTATGAGGGATATTATTAGCCACAACGCTACAGTAGCTACAGTAAGTTACATAAACGTCAGCCGGTGTGCAGTCAGTCAGTCGACAATGCAGTTCTGCAGCTCCATCTAGAAGTCAAATCAATTCCCTTTTGATTGCTTTTATTTATTTAGTCAACATATGTCACGTCAACCAAATCTGAGTTTACCCAGCAGAGCAGAAACCGAAAAGGCATAACGGATGTTATGACCAAAATGGGCTACAAATATAGCCTATGCACCATGGGGACACTTTGTTATGACTAGTTAATAACAGATCAATAGAGTAGTAAGATCTTATTTGAATGTTACTATTCCTATTCCTAGTAGCATCAACAGTGCTAGTACAGTGTCCTCCCCCTCAAATGTATATCGTTTCTGTTAGGATCTCTGGTAAACAGTACTGTATATTTGTCTATCATAAATGTAACAGTACTGTATATCTCATGTATGTGTCGTAAATGTCATGATATATAATATCTGTATGTTGTGTATGTCATAAATGTCATTATGAATTGAAAATGGGGGACCCTGGTGTAAACAAGACAAACGTCTTTCTCTGGTCTGCATCCCCTTAACAATGTATTGAGCCGTACTGTATTGTACCCATTCTGCAATCTGTTAATAACGTTTTCAATCAATCAATCAATCAATCACTTATTAATATTTGTATCTGAGATCTACATTATCCTAATAGTTCTACTACCTAGCATATAATTCTTCTGGAAAATGCTCCACCTCACTCTTTCACGCTAAAGGCATGACATTTCTCAAGAGACGAGATAAAGAGAACATTGTTGTCAACAGTTCTCTTGTGTTCACACATGCTCCCAATGTGACGGGGCCCAGGGCTAACACCGTCTTGGAGGCCCCTTCATCATCACCAATAATAGTGTTGTCAGACCTCAGCGGGGATCCGTTTGCTTTCACACAAATCGAATCTACTGTATAATAGTGCAGTGTTTTTTCTGCCCTTCCTTTTCTTGTTTTTTTTCTTTATGGTTGTGCAACCAGGGTTTCATGCCCCCCCCCCCCCCCCATCCTATAGAATATAATAGAATAGAATAGAATAGAATAGAATATAAATACTTTATTCATCCAGAGGGAAATTTGGCCCTACAAATCGCTCACAGTAAACAGTAAACATTAAAGGTAGTCAAAAACAAAGTCACAAATAAGAATAAAAATAAGCCTAAGAATAAAATAAGCCTAAGAATAAAATATGGTCCGGGATATACAGTATATACATCTACTACTGTATAATTATACAATGCACAGAGAATATAAATCGGACACAACAAGATATCCTGACTTTTATTTACCTATATCATTACTAAATAGGGACCCCAAATCTTTCTGGACACATGTAAGCTGTTGTTAATTTAGTGTATAAGTTGCTCAAAAGAGGCTAATCTAGCAAGCTCATCGTTCCACTCTCTGAAGCAGATTTTCTCAGTTGATTTCCAATGCCTCAGTACTATCCTATATCCTGATATTTTTGATGGAGTCCAGTAACTCCTATTTATTATTTTGAATCTAATTAGACGTGTCTGCAATGTGTCTCGGGCTACAGAGTACCATGACTGTACTGTTGTTTTCCAGACCTCCCCAGGTACAATCATTTTCCCATGTTATCCTGGCACCCTTGTAATTCGGGATTTGGTGTCACTGTTTCCTAAGCATGTCATAGAACCTAGACCTAGACGTTCCCCCTGGACGCTTCCCATTAATTCTCCATAACGCCTGAATATATAGTAATAGCAATATTTTTCATCCTCTTCGCTCCTTATTTGTAAACATTTCCAAAAATCTGTCCTGGGTAAGTTATATTTAGACACTAGCTGCTCAAAGGAAAGTAGATGTATACCATCAAACAAGTCTTCTACTAACATTACCCCTGCACGTCTTCCCACATTACAGACTTTTTACCAATTTTAAATGATTTATTATACCATATTGAAGATCCTTTTTGTATAGTAGGGGTCCATGCTAAATATCTGGTGAGCCCTTTTCCAACTCTCTCTAGCAAATGTCCGTACTGGGTCTCTATGAGGAACATCCCCTCTCATCTGGGATAGGAAGGCTTGCACTGATAATGGTTCCACCAGCTCTTTCTCTATTGCTACCCAAGCAGGAGCCCGGATCTCAGATAGGTTAACCTTGGACAGTTGGCTTAGTGAAGAGGCATAATGGTACCAGTCTATTCGTGGGCATCGCAAACCACCTCCCTCGACTGATGCATATAATTTTGTTTAGTTGAAAGAGGGTTTCTTAGCAGGAAGCAGCTCAAGGCCCCATTAAACCTGGTTAGAAGAGGAGGAGGGAGGGCGGTCAGGTGGCGTAGCAGAGATTGCGTTCGTCACCAACACCGGAGACGCTGGATTCGCCTGTTCGAATCCAGCTCACAGCTCCGGCGTTGTCACCAGCTTGGCTGGCCGTTCACACTAATACAATTGGCTGTATTAGAGGGTGGGAAAGCTGGCGGGGTGGGTCCGGGTCGTTGTAAACAGCGACTCCTACAGTTCGGTCGGGGCGCCTGCTCAGCGCGGATAGAATCTAAGGGGGATAGTGTGATCCTTCCACACATTACACCCTCTCAGTGAGAGTCCGCGCTGCCAGGTGAAAAGAAGCGGTTGTTTGGCTAGACGTGTGTCGGAGGAAGCACGTGATATAGCCTCCACTCTCCCAGACCGACTGTGGGGGGTAAGTGCGCAGCACCCAGGAAGGGGATTGGGAATTGGCATAACGACTAACATTGGGATGGGAGAAAATCGGAGGAAAAAGGAGGGGGAAAAAGATCAAAAAAGAAGAAAAAAAAAGAAGAAGAGGAGGAGGGAATTCCAAAGGCAGCATGTATGTTACATAATTAATCTGGGGTACTACCATCTTATCCCATCAACGACAGACTAAGTTTCGACCAGTTCAATAGATTTTTTTTTTTTTTTTTTTGGATAAGTGGTAATAAATTCACCGGAATTATATCCTTCAATCCTGGAGTAATTGTAACACCCAAGTAGACCAAACCAGATGGGAGCCATTTAAATCTCCAATTCTTGTGGATATCCGGGGGGCACAATCTAGACAACGGCATTGCCTCTGACTCATTCCAATTAATCTTGTAGCCTGATATACGTGAAAAGGAGTCAATCACAGATAGAATCTCTTGTACGAACAATGTTGTTTTAAAAGTAAAAGTCCAGGAGGATGGTAAGATCCTGCTTAGGGGTCTCAAGGGGGCGTCAGGAGGACCTGTCAGTTTTCTGCTGATCTATAAATAGGTTTTAAAGGAACACACGCTGACATTATAGGAAATGCACTTACCTTCTTCTCCACAGTCGGACAAGAAGATGGATACAAATCTCCTCTCTGTGCGTTCAATTGAAAGCTATCTGGCTGCAAGCTAGCCTAGCTTAGCACAAATGAATGGAAGCTGATATGGATCAAATAGCTTAGCTGTTGGCCAAAAACACCTCTCCTGGAGTTTTAAGCTAGGCTAGCTGATCCGTTTCCGCTTCCATTTGTTTGTGCTAAGCTAGCTTTCTACCGAACGCACAGAGAGGAAATTGGTGTATATATATATACGCCCATAATGTTGGCGTGTTCCTTTAAATAGATGCCTGAAGCAGTGACATTAGACCAACTTCCAGCTTCCTCTGATCTCTCCTTTGTGAACATCTACCCCTCTCTGTGTCTTCCCCCCTCCCTCTCTCCTCCAGCATGTCTGACAAGAATGAGCGGAAACTCGAGTTGGAGAGGAAGAGGCTACGGGTTGCCCAGATGCGAGAGGAGAAGAAGAGAAAAGAGGACGAGAAAGTCCAGAAAGTGAGTAGAATGAGATGCCAGATTAAATACTCCAGATATCACAGTTTTATTTCACTTCTCACCCAAGAGCTGCCACGCCCTCTTATCAAGAGCTGCCACTCTCTTATCAAGAGCTGCCACCCTCTTATCAAGAGCTGCCACCCTCTTATCAAGAGCTGCCACTCTCTTATCAAGAGCTGCCACTCTCTTATCAAGAGCTGCCACCCTCTTATCAAGAGCTTCCACCCTCTTATCAAGAGCTGCCACCCTCTTATCAAGAGCTGCCACTCTCTTATCAAGAGCTGCCACTCTCTTATCAAGAGCTGCCACCCTCTTATCAAGAGCTGCCACACTCTTATCAAGAGCTGCCACCCTCTTATCAAGAGCTGCCACTCTCTTATCAAGAGCTGCCCCCCTTATCAAGAGCTGCCACCCTCTTATCAAGAGCTGCCACCCTCTTATCAAGAGCTGCCACACTCTTATCAAGAGCTGCCCCCCTTATCAAGAGCTGCCACCCTCTTATCAAGAGCTGCCACCCTCTTATCAAGAGCTGCCACGCTCTTATCAAGAGCTGCCACGCTCTTATCAAGAGCTGCCACCCTCTTATCAAGAGCTGCCACGCTCTTATCAAGAGCTGCCACTCTCTTATCAAGAGCTGCCACGCTCTTATCAAGAGCTGCCACTCTCTTATCAAGAGCTGCCACGCTCTTATCAAGAGCTGCTACTCTCTTATCAAGAGCTGCCACCCTCTTATCAAGAGCTGCCACCCTTATCAATAGCTGCCACCCTCTTATCAAGAGCTGCCACCCTCTTATCAAGAGCTGCCACTCTCTTATCAAGAGCTGCCACTCTCTTATCAAGAGCTGCCACCCTCTTATCAAGAGCTGCCACCCTCTTATCAAGAGCTGCCACTCTCTTATCAAGAGCTGCCACTCTCTTATCAAGAGCTGCCACTCTCTTATCAAGAGCTGCCACCCTTATCAAGAGCTGCCACTCTCTTATCAAGAGCTGCCACCCTCTTATCAAGAGCTGCCACCCTCTTATCAATCTCTTTCTCACCATCCAATATCCCCCACTTTGTAGAAATTATATATGATGATATATGATATATATTATGATGATATATGATCACAGACTGAGAGTGAGTTCTCTCTGCTGTGTAGGGGGATCCTAAGCAGGCAGGAGAGGGGGGAGGGTCAGCCAGCAATGAGGAGACAGACCTGGAGAAGAAGAGGAGAGATGCAGAGGTTCTGCTCCAGAGCATGGGCATCACCCCAGACACACCCAACGGTAAGAGATACACTTACACACACACAACGGTAGGAGATACACTTACACACACACACAACGGTAGGAGATACACTTACACACACAATGGCAAGGAGATACACTTACACATCCACACTCATCCAATGGTAAGTGATACACATACACAGAGAGAGATTGCCCCAGACTGCCTTCTAGCTCTACTCGGCTGTTCAGCTAACACTGCGGAAGTATACCTTACAATGAGCAGGAGGCCCTGATGTTTGGTATGGCTGTGGCCAAAATAATTATCCTTAAGGAATGGAAAGACACGTCGTCTCCAAGTTTTAAAAGATGGCTCACTGAGATGGTCTCCTCTCTGCAGCTGGAAAGCATCCGTCACAGTAGGTCCGAGACCTCGAACAAATTTAATATGATATGGGGTCCCTTTTTGGAATGCTTAGCTAGAACATAAGTGCTTCTCAATGTCCTCCCGTGTATTTTTTGTAAAATATATATATATTATAATATATGGATATATGTCCGAAAATCAGCCCCTTGCGTCCTTAGTGTACATACTGTGTGTGTTTTCTTTTAATTTATTTTTAATTTCCTTATGTGTTTGTGATTTGTCTTGATGTGTGTTTGTGAAACTATAAAAGCTGAAAAAAAGAGATACACTTACAGTACACACACACTAGGGCTGAACAATATTGATTTCATATTGATATTGCAGTGTGAAAGAATGCAATATCCATATCACAGAGATTGCATTATTACCTTAAAAAAATTATATATATATATATATATATATATATATATATATATATATATATATATATATATATATATATATATATATATATATATATATATATATATATATATACTGTATATACATTCAATCTTTATTTCGATAATTGATGATAATAAATATTTCACTTCATTAGCAGAAATATTATAAAATCATTAAGTCTGCTATAAGCTATTCTCCCTCTCTCGTGTGTGAGTGTTGTTTGTGTGCGTGTGTGTGTGTGTGTGTGTGTGTGTGTAATTTATTATAGGCTACTCTTTTTGACATGGATTATGCTAATTCGCTTTAACAATCCTGATTCCTGAGTTTATTTTATTCAAAAGGAAGATTTTGTATATCATATCTTTTTTATAATCTTATCTCCTGTGCTGGCACAAGCACTACCATAGCGTGAAGTGGAGCGATAACCGATAACACATAATAGATATATTGACACATGGAGATATCAGATATACTAAAAAGCTGTTTATAATTTGTGGCCGGTATAAATCTCTCTGGCTGGTAGTCTTTTAAATCTAAAGCCCAAAAGTTAATTTTGTTCCCTGTTTTTCAGCATTTAGCTAACAGGCATAGATACATTGTATGTAATGATACACAATGTCATGTTATATGTTATATTATTATTTCAAGATAATAACGTAGCTATAATGAGTCAATAGATAAAAAGTAGGGATGTTCGATATTGGCTTTTTTACCGATATCTGATATACCGATATTGTCCAACTCTTAATTTCCGATACCGATATCAACCGAATAATTTCAGGTAACATTACATATCTCTTGTCGTGGAATTAACACAACATTATGCATACTTTTGACAATAAATAAAATAAGAATTTGTTCTTACTTGCTTGCCTGGGTAAATAAAGGTTAGATTAAAAATTTAAAAAAACAATACCGATAATTTCCGATATTACATTTTAATGCCAATATCGGCAGATAATATCAGTAGGCCGATAATATCGGACATCCCTAATAAAAAGCAGTAATGGCATGTAGGTTACTCACCCTACTCATGTACAGTAGGCCTCCACACTACACAGCATTTACAGACATAAATAAACTAAGGCTGTCAAATATATCGCGTTAACTCCCGATTCTATTAATGCCACTAATTTTTTTAACTCAAGATTAACTAAAAAAAAAAAAAAAAAAAAAAAATTATTTTACTAGACTTCACTCAGGTGTATTATTGATGCTCTCATTGATACTATGTTTGTTTCTGAAGTGTGTGTGTGTGTGTGTGTGTGTGTGTATGTGTGTGTGTGTGTGTGTGTGTGTGTGTGTGTGTGTGTGTGTGAGATATAGAGAGAGAGGGGGGTGAGAGAGATGAGGAAGGGGCAAAAGAGAAAAAGAGCTGGGAGAGTGTGTGTGTGAGGGAGAGAGGGGGGTGTGTGATTAATCAGCCCTTGTGTGTGTGAATGTAACAAGTTCCTAACGTTTTCTTTCCCCTATTATTTCATGCACACTTTATTCATTGTTTTAAATTATTATTTTCTTTTAAGTTATTTTGTGCATCACTCTGTTTTGAATTTGATGCAAATTTGCAATGCATGAGGGTCATCCGTTTGTGTTAAATGGCTGCACAAAGCAAGCATTTGTTGACTCGCATGTTGATAAGAGTATTAAAACTTGGAACTTGAAAAAGATCTGTTTAAGGTAAAAAAAAA
>NC_140168.1:14379956-14514956 GCF_963971535.1 Notolepis coatsorum | reverse complement strand
GTTCATCTAGGCGCGGAGGTGTGAGGCTGGGAATGTCCAAAGTCACCCAAGTGGACTTCCTCCCCAAAGAGATGGTGGCTTACTGCAAGGAGACCCAGACGCCCACTGATGCACTGGCCCAGATCCAGGCCAAAGCAGGTAACACACACCAACACACACAGACCCAGGCCAAAGCAGGTAAAGACACCAACACACAGACCCAGGCCAAAGCAGGTAACACACACCAACACACACACAGACCCAGGCCAAAGCAGGTAACACACACCAACACACACACAGACCCAGGCCAAAGCAGGTAACACACACCAACACACACACAGACCCAGGCCAAAGCAGGTAATCACACCAACACACAGACCCAGGCCAAAGCAGGTAACACACACCAACACACACACAGACCCAGGCCAAAGCAGGTAACACACACCAACACACACACAGACCCAGGCCAAAGCAGGTAACACACACCAACACACACACAGACCCAGGCCAAAGCAGGTAACACACACCAACACACACACAGACCCAGGCCAAAGCAGGTAACACACACCAACACACACTGTACACACACCCAGCCAGAGTACACAGATACAGTACATACATACCTCCCCAAAGTACACATACAGTAACATACATACATACTCTCTTCCCATAGTACACTTATACAGTACATACATACCTCCCCAGGGTACACATACAGTACATACAGTACATACATACATACCCTCCCCCCACAGTACACTTACAGTACATACCTCCCCAAGGTACACAGTACGTATGTACATACATACATACATACATACATACATAATAATTGTTAGACTAGACTAGAAGTCTTTATTTGTCATGCAGTTTTAACATACATACATACATACATACATACATACATACATACATACATACATACATACATACATACATACATACATACATACATACATACATACATACATACATACATACATACATACATACATACATACATACATACATACATACATACATACATACTCTCTTCCCACAGTACACAGATGCATACTCTCCCCCCACAATACACATATATACTCTGCCCCCACATAGGCATACATAGTTCTGATGTAGACACTTAGTAGTGCTACTCTGATGTAGGGGCGACAGTGGCTTGGGAGGTAGAGCAGTCGTCTGGCAATCCGGAGGTTCCCGGTTCGATTCCCGCTCCTCCCCGGGCGGCGTGTCGATGTGTCCTTGAGCAAGACACTTAACCCCTAATTGCTGCCTATGAGCAGGTCGGCACCTTGCATGGTCGCCCCCGCCATCGGTGTGTGAATGTGTGAGTGAATGGGTAAGATGTGAGGAACAAATTGTAAAGCGCTTTGGATAAAAGCTGCTATATAAAAAAGCAGCCATTTACCATGTAGGTCCTGTAGTAGTGCACAGCGCACCCTACAGGACCAACAGTCAATGGCATGTTGGAATAGAGTGGTGAAATTAAACATGCGTGGAAAATATGAAAACAATGTCTTTTTTTATTATCATTATTTTCATATAAAAGGATTCTCTTTTATAAAAAAAACAAGATTTGGTCTTCAAAAAGAGGGGTTGTCTTATTTTCTGAACAAAGTCTCCACTTGAGGGACTGGCTGTTGTAATAATAACCAGTTGGTAATTGTGTGTGTGTGTGTGTGTGTGTGCGTGTGTGTGTGTGTGTGTGTTTGTGTTTGTGTTTGTGTTTGTGTGTGTGTGTGTGTGTGTGTGTGTGTGTGTGTGTGTGTGTGTGTGTGTGTGTGTGTGTGTGTGTGTGTGTGTGTGTGTGTGTGTGTGTTTGTGTGTGCGTGCGTGTGTGTGTGCGTGTGTGTGTGTGTGTGTCAGAAGGGGACGAGGAGGAGGAGGAGGAGATGGCCACACCTCCCGACACGGAGGAGTCTCAGGGGGAGAAGGAGGAGAAGGAGGACAAGAAGCAGGAGGAGGGTAGGACCTCCTTTTCTCTGAACCTCTGCATAGAAAGGTGTTGCTGTTTGCAGCACATAGGGTTGTGATGTGTATGTGTACACACTCATTTGTATGCATTCAGACTATTGTATACGTTTACCAGCTCAACCTTTTCTAATTCATTATAATATTTCTTTGTTATAAGCCTATAATAAGGTGACCTATTGGGATGTTAGATCCTAATGTGAAAAACTGATTTTATATGTCTGCTTCATTTGTGCCTGTCTTTTTTCTGTTGTGAAGCACTTTGAGCTGCAATTCTTGTATGAAATAATAATAATAATAATAATAATAATAATAATAATAATAATAATAATAATAATAATAATAATAATAATAATAATAATAATAATAATAATAATAATAATAATAATAATAATAATAATAATAATAATAATAATTATTATTATTATTATTAGATACAGTGTATCTTCTTGTGTTGTTGCTGTGGTTATGGTTGTTGCCATATGGATTTCCCTATATTGCGATAACAAGCTATGGAATTGCATTTCACGGTATAAGTACGATATTTCATTTTTGTCCGTTTTGGCTAAAAGTTCTACTTTTAGTTACAATTCAGACATCTCGGCAATTCATTCTTCTTTTTATTGTCACTGAAATATCTGTGTATGCTCTGATGTTTTTCATATTAGCTGCATGATAATATGATAATATGATACTGTATGATAATAACTGCACACCATATTACTGGTGATGTTAATCGGATGAGAGAAAAATAAAGAAACCAAACATTTGTTCTTAACTAGGGATGCTCGATATTGGCTTTTTTACTGATACTGTAACTGAGGGGTACAATTCCCTGACTGTATTGATAAGTATGGTATCATTAAACCACTACCTGCTTTATGTACTTTAAATACTGGCCACACAGTACATGATGTAGATATGATGCACACTTTCCCACCTGATGAAACGAAGTCCACACAAATGTATAAATCGAATATTTTATATAGCAAAGGGTATATACAACGTTCACTTAATGACATTTATGATTTGAATGCACTTGTAAGGCAAATGAGTATTCGTAGGTAAATCAACATTGAATGTCCAATCTCTGGTTACGCAGGGAGCAAGTATACAACCTGGTTCTTTAGGGAACTATAGCGATGGTACTTAAATGATTATAGCTGGATACACTAAAGGGGGGTCCCGCTGGTTGTAAGACAGTAGGGGGGGGGGTTAGGAGAGCCGCTGGCGGTATCCCATCTGGCCGACGATTTCTTGGGAGAATTCAGAGTGCTGAACACGGTGCCCACAGAACCTCGGTCCGCAGATGAATACAGCTGGGCCCTCTTGTAGACGGTAGCTGCCGGTCCACAACGAAGAGACATGAGGCGACCTCACTCGGGGTAGAGCGCCGTCTCACCTGGACTCCTCTCGGGGGGGTAGTTCCAACACTCAGCAGTGTTGGCCGTTATCCATGGCATAATCAAAGCACCCAAAGCACGTAGATAATCCAAGCCGTGGAGGGCTCGCCGTCGTCCGGGTAAAGTAATCCAATGTACAGGTCCACTCGTCCTGGCCCAGAGCTCCTCGGATGCAAGCACCACACGTGGTCTGCCCAGCCTGGATAAGACTCTAGATAACGCCAGGAACGATGGGGGTACTGCTCACTTTATAACTCTAACCGAACGATGCACCATACATAATAGACTATTATTAACTTAATAGAAATACGTCCCACTCGACGGTATAGTGCCAAACTATGACAATTCAACTATTAATCCACACGATGTCTCAATGCCTATTCTGAGGCCAAGTAGGCCATACTGCACCACACGTGCGTCGTGGGTGAGGCTTCACGTCTGTTACTAGGTTGGAGGGTAAAGGACTAATGGACTAAAAGAAAGTTCTACTTTACTTGCGCCATATATATATGCGCTGTGAACAAATAGTACCATTCGTATTTCGCCAGACGTATTCCTACGCGGAACCGGGCTTGTAACGACATGTTCGTCGGCACGATTGAACTTGAACCAAGGGGCTTGGCTGCTGGCGCCAGGTTCTTGTCCAATGGTAGAATGAAACTATTATGGGCTGTTAGTAGACTAAAGGGATATTCAGTGTATATGTACAAGGAATATACAAGGGATATCAAACGATATACAAATACTATTAAATATATATCCACAAATAAATATATATATTCGGTTTAATCTGATCCTTCACAACAGCCGCCCCCTAATTAGTCCCACCTAATTAGCTAAGCAGAGACAGATTAACCGCACTGTCTACCACTCAAGGTCCGCTGTAAGGGTCAGTCAACTCACAAAGTCATGGGGTCATGGTCGTCATCGATAGTGTCTGGGAGTCTGGGCAGTTATATTAGCCTCGCCACGGGTCGTGTGTAAGTTCGCCCTTGGACGAGCACCTCGGCTGCTCGGACCTTGCCATCGGCACCGGTGATCACTTTGCTTACGCGGCCAGCCGGCCACATAGCTCTGGGTAGTGACTGGTCGATAATCATGACGACTGTTCCTTCTGTCAAATTGTCTCTCAAATTGTCTCTCTCTTTTACCCACTTCTGGCGGGTCTGTAGAGACGGTAGGTAGTGGAGTAGAAAGCTGTTCCAAAACTTGTCAGCTAGTACTTGACTGTACCTCCACATTCTTCGGCCGTTCGCTTCTTCAGGCCTGTACATTGTCTGGGGTAGCGCGGGGTCCAGCCGCCCCATCAAGAGTGTGTTGGGGGTGACTGGGTCGACATCTGCTACATCACTCGAGACGTAACCGAGGGGCTTTGAGTTCAATACTCCCTCGATCTCCGTGAGGACTGTCATTAAGACTTCTTCCGCCACAGTCTGGGCCCCAAGCACGGCGTACAGGGCTGTCTTTATAGAACGTACTTCTCGTTCCCAGGTTCCACCGAAGTGGGGTGCGTTCGGGGGATTAAACTGGAAGTCAATCTGGGATGGAGCGAGGTGGGTCTTAAGTTCTGGGCCCATAGCTTGGAAGCTCTCTCTCAGCTCTCTTTCTCCGCCTTTGAAGTTTGTCCCGTGATCAGACAACAATGTAGACGGTTTTCCTTTCCGTGATGTGAATCTTCGGAAGGCCATAAGGAATGAGTCTGTGCTCATGGTCGGAAGGAGTTCAATATGTATCGCTCTGGTGGTCATGCATTTGAATACAATACCCCACCGCTTCTCGGTTCCTCTTCCTTTCTTTATATACAACGGGCCAAAACAGTCCATGCCTGTGGAGTGGAATGGCTTGTCGCCGAGTCGGAGGCGACAGGGAGGTAGGTCAGCCATCCGGGGTATGCTGGGCTGCGCGCGCCACTTTCGGCAGTCTAGACAGGTTCGCTGGAAGTGTCGCACTGCTTCTCTTCCTTGAAGTATCCAATAGCGACGTCTGATCTCCGCGAAGACTCTCTCTGCTCCTGCGTGGTGTACATCCTCGTCGTATTTCTTTATGATCAGCTCTGTGACCTTGTGTCGGCTGTTCAAGACTATCGGGTACTTAACGTCATCCGGTAGATCGGGGGCTCTCCGCAGACGACCACCCACTCTGATGAGATTATGGGCGTCGCTCTCGGGTGCCAGGTGGAGCAGTCTGCTGTCTGATGGGACGGGCTTTCCTCCCTGTAGACAGTCTAGCTCATCGGGGAACGAGTCTCTCTGGGCTCGTTGTAGTAGAAGAAGTTCTTCTTCTTCGTAGTCAGCTGCTGAAATGTCAGTGGTGGACTGAATTTCTGGGTGGTGCCACAGGAATGTCTTTAGCTGCGCACTCTGTAGGGTAATGCAATCATCTATGTTGGGGTCTGTGGAGGCGACTGTGCTCAGTCCACAGAACATAGGTTTCTTGTTCTCAGCCTCCTCTTTACTCGCTTCCCGTGGGGTGGGCGTAGGCCACTCTCCTTCCGGGAGCTTGAGGAATTCTGGTCCGTCACTGTAGATGTTGCGACGGGTGAGGTCATCTAGGGACATTCCCCGGGTGATGACGTCAGCTGGGTTGTGTTTGGTGTCCACATACCGCCAGCTCGCTGCTTCTGTTAACTCTTGAATCTCGGTGACTCTGACTCCCACGAAGACCTTGTATCTGCATGAATCAGACTTGATCCATGTGAGTACTGTCGTGGAATCTGACCACAAGATTGTTCTGTGCACCGGAATGGTGAGTTCACGTTGGATTAACGTGGCTAGATGCGCTCCTGCTAGGGCTGCGCAGAGCTCTAGACACGGGATAGATTGTTGCTTTCGTGGGGCTATTCTTGAGCGAGCCAGGATGAAAGCAGTGTGTATCTCTCCTCCCTTCTCTTGGGCACGCAAGTAGGCCACCGATCCATAGGCTACTTCGGAGGCGTCACTGAAGACGTGTAGATCCATCTTGCATGTCTCTGGCCTCACTGTGGGTGGGAAGTAGCTGCGGCGTATATTGACGCCTGGGAGTGAGCGGAGTTCCGTCTCCCACTCTCTCCATGTGGAGGCAAGGTGTGCGGGTATTGGGTCGTCCCAGCCCTGGTCCTTGTCCCATAGTGCTCGTACAATCATCTTTGCCCTGGTGGTGTAAGGTAGAATACATCCCAACGGGTCATATTGTCTGGCGAGTGTTCTGTACACACTCCGTCTGGTGGTCGGTATCGCCGTCGACCTTCCCTGCTCCGTGGTCAGGGGTTTGTGTCTATAGTGGAGCGAGTCTGTTTTGAAGCGCCAGACTAATCCTAGTGTCATTTCTTAGGCTTCTCCTGGGATGGTCGCCATCCAGGTCTCGCTGCTGGCAGCCTTGTCCGCGGGGGAGAGGCTGCGCAATACGTGCGGGTCGCTGCTGGCCCACTGCCTGAGATCAAAGCCGCCTTTGATCAGGGAGGCGCGTAGCTTGATTAGGAGAGCCTCGGCTTCTTCTTGAGTCGAAACGCTTTGTAAACAGTTGTCCACGTAGAAACTGTTCTTCACACTGTGTCGGACCTCTTCATCTGCTGCTGGGTCCTCTGCGACGTGTTTCTGTAGTGCAAATGTAGCACAGCACGGGCTGCATGTGGTTCCGAAGGGGAGGACTTCCCACTGGTAGATGGCTGGGTGCTCATCTCCGATCCTCTCTCTCCATAGGAACCGCAGCAGGGGCTTGGCCTCCTCCACTAGTCTCACCTGCAGGAACATCCCTTTGATATCCCCGCTGATAGCCACCTTGTCCTGGCGGAAGCGTAGTAGCACGCCTAGTAGAGAGGGGCTGAGTGTGGGGCCGGGCAAGAGCTCTTTATTCAGATTTTGGGATCCGATCTGGTAGCTGCAGTTAAACACAATGCGATCCTTGCCGTTGTGGTGGACCTTGTGGTGCGGCACGTACCATGATTCGGTCGTCTGATCGGCCTCTTTAATGTCAATCTTTGTCACGTGTCCCGCTGTGATTAGCTTCTCAATCTCAGCGCGGTACACACTCTCTTGAGCGGGGTCTTTGGCTAGGCGCCGCTCTGTGTTCAATAGATACCGCTCCGTGGCGTCTTTCTTTGCGTGAAAGGTGGGCATTCCCTCTCGCCTCAGGAGTGGAGTTGCGTATCTCATCACTCCGCCGACTGTGACTCTCTTTGTCCCTTGCTCGAGGAGGTTGATGGCGTAAATGTCTTCTTTAGAGCGAATGTCTTTCTTTTCGTTCTTAAAGGGCATTGTCTCTAGTGTCCATAGCTTCTCGACATGCTGCAGGAGAGGCCGGTGTCTTCTTCTGTCGCTCTGGAGTGGAGGCAGCTAGTGGCTGCTGTTCGGTTGAGAGATTTAGCGAGGGGGCCTTGTAGTGTCCACCCTAGGCGGGTCTCGACTGCTGCAGGACAGCCTCGGGGTCCTGTATGGACCCGGTCTATCGGGACGATGAGGTCTGCATGGTCGGAGCCTATCAGCAGGGTCGGGGTGGCGCCGTCTATGAGCGGGATAGGTAGTTGACGCAGGTGCACATATTTATCCATCAGCTTGGCGATGGGGTAGGTGTACTGCGATAGTCCTATTTCTTGGCTGGTGAAAGCATTTGTAATCCTATACCGTCGCTCTGGCTGCCCGCTTGCTGCGATAGTGAAGGAGACATTCTCGCCCTTTATCGTCTTTAAATCTCTTCTTATTGTCCGAATCGTCATTTGGTTCTCGCTCCCCCGCAGTCCCAGCTGGGCCGCAGCGGACGCGAGCAGAAGGGTCTTCTCTGACCCGTCATCAAGGACGGCGTAAGTGTCCATGACTTTATCTTGGTAGCTCAATGTCACACGGACTACCTTTAAGAGCACTTGGGCGCCGCTGCTGCTGGCGGGGTCAATGTACATGACGCTTGCCTTGGTGCTGCTCGATGGTGCAGGTGCAGGCCTTTTTCTGTTACTGTCGTGTAGTACATCTAGATGGGCTCCGTCACACCGACTGCACCTCTTCTTTAGGCGGCATTCGGCTGCCATGTGACTGCGTGCACATCGGTAACAGCGCCTGTTGGACTTTATCCATTGACTCACTTCTTCTGCATTCATCTTTGTGAACAGGTCACATTGTGACAGCCAGTGTTCCTTCTCGCAGTAGGGGCACACCATCTTCCACTTCTCTTTTCTCGAGGGGGTACTGTGGTTCTTACTGCTCGGTACTGATTCTGATTGGTGCATGACAGTCACTGATCTTCTTCCATCGTTTATTCTCCTGGGTCCCTCTCTGGAGCTTGGTGTGCTCCGCACGAACGTATCCAGTCGTAAGCTGCTGACTTCTCTCGCCAGGAAGTCGGCTAGATCGAGGAGGGATGGTTCGGGACCGTTAGGATCACGGTGGTCTCTCTGCCGCCTAAAACGCTCTTGTCTGGCGGGTGGCAGCTTCTCTAAAATCCTCTCGACGTTAGAGTTGGCGTATAGCTCGTGCATACCCTTTTCTCGTTGCGCTCCCAGCATCCCTACCAGGGACTGCACTTTTATAGACAGGTCGTCTAATGAGCGATTGTCTGTTGCTGGGGGTAGGCGATCAATATGCCTTATCTCTTGGATTACGTAATCCCATATACGTCCATATCTCTGGTCCAGCGCTGCTAGAGCCGCGGTGTATGGGGTCGTAGAGGTGGCATAGGCTAGCGCTATATTGTGCGCTCGCGGTACTTTCAGGTGCTTCAGTAGTATTGCATACTTGTGGCGTTCATCAGCGACATCCACCATCATTGTCTCTAAGCACATCCGGAGCTCCGTGTACTGTGCTCGATTCTCATAGGTGAAGTCTGGAAACGTCGGCGTGGCAATGTATGACGCCGTGGATGGCTGATACATCGGCGAGCGTTGGGGGAGAGACCTCCTAGGCGAGTCTCCTCTTGCGCCTCTCTGTGGGCTGGTACCGGCAGGGTACCATGGCCCGCTGGTCCAGGTGCTATTCCTCGGGGCTGGTCGTGCGTCGTGCTCACCCGTGAATAGAGTCGGGGGTCTGTAGCGCAGCGCCGCGGGGGTATAGCCTGGGCTGTACTGGACCTCCTGGTCCGGTGGGGTACTGTGCTGTCGTCGGGCTTGGTTCTCCTCCTCTCCCTCTTCTTCTTCTATCAGGTCCTCTAGATCCTGTAGTCGTTTATTTAGCTTCTCCGCAGTGTATGCCGCTCCTTCCTTGTAGCTGGGTCTCGCTTGGACCGGTCTGGGAAGGGGGTCTGCGGGGGGTATAGGCTTGGTCTGTTGGTCAAGTTCAGGGTCGCTTGCTCGGTTAGGAGACGCTGCCCTTGACTGTTGTCTCGACGAGTTCCTTGAACCCCTGGCGGAGGGAGAGGGTGTTGCCTTGAGGATCAGCTGCTCCATTAGCTGCGCTTGTAACTTGTCGCGCTCGGCTTCGCGCTTGGTGAGATCTGCTTCTCTTTGGGCACCGGCAGCGGCGCGCTGGGCGCCGGCCCTGTCTCTTGCCATATTCTCTTCCGTCTGAAGGCGTCTCATCTCCAGGCGTATGCGCTCTTCTTCGCTCCGTTGCTGCGCTTGGAGTTGTTCGCGCTCGATAAGCATCTGTGCTTGGAGTCGATCGCGTTCACCCTGAAGTCGATCGCGTTCACCCTGAAGTCGATCGCGTTCGGTAGAGGCTGTCAGGCTGACGAGGAACGCCTGTTGTAGCATCCTCTCCGCTTCGCTGGGGGAAGACGGTTGTAGAGGTGAGCCGCTCCTGGGTGAGCCGCTCCTGGCTGTACTCGTTGGGGAGTCCTGGAGCTCTATTTCCTCGGCGCTCTCCTCCTCTTCTTCCGTGCAGAGTTCTCTCTCTGTAGGGTTGTCTTCCTCCCGGGGCTGGTCGGGGACTACTTCTTCGGTATTGGCGGGGGGTAAAGGCATGTCAGCTCCCTCCTGGTCCCCACCGTGAGCTTGGTCAGTTACATTAGAACCCACTAGGGCCTCTGTGGTCGGGGAAACCTGGTTGTTAAGGTCAGACATAATTTTACTTTCTACTTTTACCGCGTTTACCGTTTGTCGAAGGCTAGGTAGTTGACTGACAGCGTAATCCTCTAAGTACTGAGGTGTCTGTCGTCTGCGCCGCGGGCGTTCTACGTTAGGAGGACCGTTTCGTGGAGTGTTCATCATAGGCCATTTCAATATTAATAACACTATATTAATATTACACTAGTTACCCTCCGGCTCGAAGGACCAATTGTAACTGAGGGGTACAATTCCCTGACTGTATTGATAAGTATGGTATCATTAAACCACTACCTGCTTTATGTACTTTAAATACTGGCCACACAGTACATGATGTAGATATGATGAACACTTTCCCACCTGATGAAACGAAGTCCACACAAATGTATAAATCGAATATTTTATATAGCAAAGGGTATATACAACGTTCACTTAATGACATTTATGATTTGAATGCACTTGTAAGGCAAATGAGTATTCGTAGGTAAATCAACATTGAATGTCCAATCTCTGGTTACGCAGGGAGCAAGTATACAACCTGGTTCTTTAGGGAACTATAGCGATGGTACTTAAATGATTATAGCTGGATACACTAAAGGGGGGTCCCGCTGGTTGTAAGACAGTAGGGGGGGGGTTAGGAGAGCCGCTGGCGGTATCCCATCTGGCCGACGATTTCTTGGGAGAATTCAGAGTGCTGAACACGGTGCCCACAGAACCTCGGTCCGCAGATGAATACAGCTGGGCCCTCTTGTAGACGGTAGCTGCCGGTCCACAACGAAGAGACGTGAGGCGACCTCACTCGGGGTAGAGCGCCGTCTCACCTGGACTCCTCTCGGGGGGGTAGTTCCAACACTCAGCAGTGTTGGCCGTTATCCATGGCATAATCAAAGCACCCAAAGCACGTAGATAATCCAAGCCGTGGAGGGCTCGCTGTCGTCCGGGTAAAGTAATCCAATGTACAGGTCCACTCGTCCTGGCCCAGAGCTCCTCGGATGCAAGCACCACACGTGGTCTGCCCAGCCTGGATAAGACTCTAGATAACGCCAGGAACGATGGGGGTACTGCTCACTTTATAACTCTAACCGAACGATGCACCATACATAATAGACTATTATTAACTTAATAGAAATACGTCCCACTCGACGGTATAGTGCCAAACTATGACAATTCAACTATTAATCCACACGATGTCTCAATGCCTATTCTGAGGCCAAGTAGGCCATACTGCACCACACGTGCGTCGTGGGTGAGGCTTCACGTCTGTTACTAGGTTGGAGGGTAAAGGACTAATGGACTAAAAGAAAGTTCTACTTTACTTGCGCCATATATATATGCGCTGTAAACAAATAGTACCATTCGTATTTCGCCAGACGTATTCCTACGCGGAACCGGGCTTGTAACGACATGTTCGTCGGCACGATTGAACTTGAACCAAGGGGCTTGGCTGCTGGCGCCAGGTTCTTGTCCAATGGTAGAATGAAACTATTATGGGCTGTTAGTAGACTAAAGGGATATTCAGTGTATATGTACAAGGAATATACAAGGGATATCAAACGATATACAAATACTATTAAATATATATCCACAAATAAATATATATATTCGGTTTAATCTGATCCTTCACAACAGATACCGATATACCGATATTGTCCAACTCTTAATTTCCGATACCGATATCAACCGATATCAACCGATACCGATATATGCAGGGTTTCCCCCCCCCCCCAAAATGGAATAATTTCAGGTAATTAACATTACATATCTCTTGTTGTGGAATTAACACAACATTATGCATACTTTTGACAATAAATAAAATCCGAATTTGTTCTTACTTGCTTGCCTGGGTAAATAAAGGTTATAGAAATGTAAAAAAAATTAAATCTTTAATTTTTTTTAAAAACCGATACCGATATTTTCGGATATCACATTTTAATGCCGATATCGGCCGATAATATCGGTAGGCCGATAATATCGGACATCCCTATTCTTAACCCTTTCACTACCACACTACAGAAGGTTAACCTTTCTGATGTTCTGAGGTTCTGATGTTCTGATGTTAACCTTCTGTAGTGTGGTAGTGAAAGGGTTAACCCTTTGTCGTGTGCCTGGTAGTGAAAGGGTTAAAGTCTGCACATGGTGATTATGGCTGTATTGTGACCAACCCTGTGGTATCGCCTGCTTGTTACTGTGGTATCGTGACGTCCCGCGTTACATTGAGCTCATGGAGGAGAGAGCGGGGGGAGAAAATGAATGAATGTGGATGAGAGCCTTGACATTAAGTGGTTGTAGGTAGGGCTGTGGGGGCGCTGGAGACATGATCCAATAATAGACCTTTATACGCCTGAGTCTCCTGAACACGGAGAGACCAATCCCATGTCGATCGGCCCTTTCTCAGCCGAGCTATAGTCGCTTTCCCGCACCTACTCCCGAACTCTGTGTGCACAGCTTGATGAACCTAGACTTCAGTTCAGTTCAGTCCAGTAATTTTTTATTTCGGGTTTTGGACACATAACAACGGTCATTCCATAAATCGGCAACGTTTTACCAGCTGCTATTGCAGCATTGTCCAATGGACCTGTCTCAAAACCCTGCCCTCTTTTCTTGATCCTCCAATCACAGCTGTCGCTTACCTCTGACTTCCTCGTACAAACTTTGTTTGTACGAGGAAGTCAGAGGTAAGCGACAGCTGTGATTGGAGGATCAAGAAAAGGGGCAGGGTTTGAGACAGGTCTAAGGGCTAGGAGAAACACTAGGCTTGTCGGGCCCTACCCCTGAAGACTTATTACGTTTTTTATTTTTTTTTACATTTACATACATACATAGTACATATATATAGTTCCATATTACAGTACATACATATAGTACACATTACAGTACACATTACAGTATACTATACCTGCAGTATATAATAGTATATATAATAGACTCCGTGGGCAATCTGCGCATGCAGAGTTCGGGAGTAGGTGCGGGAAAGCGACTATAGCTTGGCTGAGAAAGTGCCGATCGACTTGGGATTGGTCTCTCCGTGTTCAGGAGACTCAGGCGTATAAAGGTCTATTGGATCATGTCTCCAGCGCCCCCACAGCCGTAGCTACAACCACTTAATGTCAAGGCTCTCATCCACATTCATTCATTTTCTCCCCCCGCTCTCTCTGCCATGATTTCAGAATACCGGAAGTGTTGCGGTGGTCTATCGTTGCTTCCCTATTTGTGGTTGCTGTTAATAATTAACATTATTATTACCTCCTCTTTGAATTGTGTGTGTGTGTCTCTCTGTGTGTCTCTCTCTCTCCAGACTCCCCCTCGGAGCTGACGGAGGAGCAGAAGCTGCAGCTGCTCCACTCCGAGGACTTCCTGACGTTCTTCGAGCAGGGGAGCAGGATCGTGGAGAGAGCGCTGTCTGAGCGGGTGGACGTCTGCTTCGACTACAGCGGCAGAGACCTGGAGGACAGGGAGAGGTAGGACACACACACACACACACACACACACACACACTAGAGCTGTCCCCGAACCCTGTTTTTGGGATTTGAACTTCGTCAGGGTTTTTCTAAACGAACGTCCGAACCTTCGTTTTTAATTCAAAAAATATTTTTTTCAAAAAATGAAGTTGAATTATTATTATTATTATTATTTTTTTTTTTAAATATCCTCAAACTAAATCCTCAATTTGAATAAAGTGATTAATCTGATTAAATGAGTATTTTTCTTTTTATTAAATCAACTTTCCAGCCCCAGACCCAGCCCATGGAGAAGCCCCAGCCCAACTAAATCAACTTTCTAATGAATATAACTCATCAGTTTCTTTTAATACTATAATATTAGTGTAGCCTAATCTAGTTTATCTGCAACTGTGAAGAAAAACCACATTGGTTTTAACAGAATGAATAGAATTTTTTATTACATTTTCTTTTTTAACACTTTGATCGCCATGGTTAAATTCATAATTTACCATCCCTCGCCATCTCTATTTGTCTATGGAGAAGTTCCCCTTCTTTGCAGGGCTATAACTTTTTTAATTGTATTGCTAAATTGACATTATTATGGCCCATTCAATGTCCTATATCTATTGTTCAGGGTGTAGCAACGTTATACTTTTTCATTCACATATTCATACTAAAATATGGTCTAAAGTATAAGTATGTTTTTATCGTTTTCTGCAGCTTTCTTCAGAACTTGATTTATAGCCCCAAATGCGATCGGTGCCAGATAAAAAAATTCAACTGGAGGTACTTCTAGAAGTTACTACGTATCATCTGATGATGACCGGATGGGCGGGGGGTCGTTTATAATTCCGTGGGCAACGTTATATCATTCACCTAGTGTGGGTCATATGATCATCAGAGCAGTTTATATGTAACACATTAGAAAATAACGCTGAAACTCACCGTGGCTTCTTCGCGCCGTTGGGGGATGAGCGTGGAACAGAATTTTTTCTATTATGGGATGGAGAAATACCGGATCCATTTCCAGGTTGTATAATAGTATATACGTCCAAATCATGTTGTTTATTGAGTTAGGGTGAGCGATCGATTATCCAGTGTGTCAAGATGGAGTCCCGGGAGCTATAGCGAGTGGTCGGACCGAATTTGGATGAGCACCAGTTTCCTGTTTCCGGTTTGCTGTTTGGGCGATCTGCCGATCGGCCACCAGATGGCGCTCTTGAACCGTTAGAGAGTTGAGAGGAGATCAGCAGTATATCTCAGGTCCCCGGAGGAGAAATATGATTTCGATCACAGATTTTTGAAATATTGATATCAAAGACGAGTTACGGCGTCTTCGGCAGAATGAGCATGGCGGGGAAAGACGAGTTCCAGCGTTTTCGGCGATTAAAGTGTTAATATATTTTTTTTAATAAAAAAAAAAAAATTCAAATGTTGATTTAGAATTCGAATACCAACGTAACGAACGAAGGTTCGAACGTTTGGGCTCAGCCCTATTAAAAATAAAAAATTCGAATGTTGATTTAGAATTCGAATACCAACGTAACGAACGAAGGTTCGAACGTTTGGGCTCAGCCCTAACACACACACACACTCTTAGCTGTCCATCGTGTTGCTCCACAGATGGGGGGGTTGGGGGGGTTCAGCGACGCTGCCGCTGGTGCCACTTCTCGTGGGCGTTGAGTCCGATCCTTGAGCCACACACCCGTCTGCAGATGGCACAAGGGAAGCCAGATACCTGGGGGATGCCAGCCGCACGCTGGTGTCGTTGTGTTGTGTGCGCCTCTCAGATCTTCGGTCTTTTGGTTGGTTTGGTGTATTTGGGGAAACTGCAGTGGCACAAGTGACTTGCCAGGCTGATCTGTCGAGTGCCAGAGTTTCAAGCTGCGTGGTGTTGATGTTTGCACACTTTAGGACACACACACACACACACACACACACACACACACACACACACACACACACACACACACACACACACACACACACACACACACACACACACACACACACACACACACACACACACACACACACACACACACACACACACACACACACACACACTGACTGTGAACCCCCCCCCCCTCTCTCTCTCTCTCTCTCTCTCTCTCTATCTCTCTCTCTCTCTCTCTCTCTCTCTCTCTCTCTCTCTCTCTCTCTCTCTCTCTCTCTCTCTCTCTCCTCTCTCTCTCTCTCAGTGATGTGCAGGCAGGTGTTAAGCTGGTTGTTAACAGACAGTTTTCTGACGAGCGCTGGACCAAGAACAGAGTGGTCACCTGTCTGGACTGGTCCCTTCAGGTATGTGTGAGTGTGTGTGTGCGTGTGCGTGTGCGTGTGAGCGTGTGCGTGTGTGTGTGTGCATGCCTGTGTGTGATTGGGAACTTGTGTGATGCAATTTAAATAGAATGATGAATGAATTAACTTTTATTTGAATCCTGTGTTGAGTCTTGTGTTGTGATTCCTTTACGACTCTCTTTTCCTGAACTCCTTTGTGACAGTCCTGTGATCGTCTCTGAAAACCCCTGCAGTACGGTCCATTATGGAGTCTTTCAGTCGTCTCAACTGTATGGTGGTCGAGTAGCAGTAGGCTTTTTTCTGGGCACCCCTTCAATCAGTACCCTTAAAATGTCTACCGTCTTCCAGGTTCTATTGAGTAGGCTCAGTCAGCACGGTTACTTTCAGGAAGTGGATTTATACTTTACTCCCAAAATGCAGTGCGGTATTAACCCTTTCACCACCACACTACGGGAGGTTAACCCTTTCACTACCACGCTACAGACGGTTAACAGTCTGTAGTGTGGTAGTGAAAGGGTTAACCTTCTGTAGTGTGGTTGTGATAGGGTTAACCCTTTTGTCGTGTGGCAGTGAAAGGTTTAACCCTTTGGTAGTGTGGTAGTGAAAGGGTTAACACAGTAAAAGGTGAAACTGAACTCCCACAACCAAAACAATCATGGAAGCGGCAGATTTACATTTAGACTCTACTCCCAAAATGCAGTGCGGTATTAACCCTTTCACTACCACCGTCTGTAGTGTGGTAGTGAAAAGGTTAACCTTCTGTAGTGTGGTTGTGATAGGGTTAACCCTTTGGTCGTGTGGTAGTGAAAAGGTGAAACTGAACTCCACAACCAAAACAATCATGGAGGCGGCAGATTTAAAACCCCAGTGCAGCCAATGTGCTTTGCAAGTTGTTAGTAGATGAACTGTTTACGTTTTTTTGTCTGTTCATCTATCACATTATGATGTAACGCCCAAACCAAGACGCTGCATCTTGCTACTGTTGTCGACACTAACAACATGCAACGTGATTCTTCTTTTCTGACCCGGGGCGGAACACGAGCAGAACCTCCCTACTGCACAGTAGGAGCTGATCTTTGACCTACTGGGTGAACCTACTTAACAGTAGGTTGTAAAAACATAAAAGAGAGAGTAGTAGGTTTTAGGGGTGGGAATCGCCAGTATCACGATATAGTAATATATAGCGATATTGCATAACATCTGCAATAGAAATACATACGTATATTGTTATTACAAAAATACATGTAGAAATAATGTACATTGTACCTCATTATGTGACAAATATATATACCTCATTACATTTATTTTTATTGCAGTAAAATGGGATCGTCAAGCAAAATGTCCTTATTTCTTTTTATTTAACTCTTTCTAAATATCGATACTTGGCGTCACTGTATCAATATAATATCGTCATGCAAAATATCGCTATTTATTGTTGCATCGATTTCCCCCCCCCATCCCTAGTAGGTTCAGTAGCTTCTGTCTGATTGTGTAGGTACTGCTTTTCAGGACACAGCTACTATCTTGACTCCAGAGTCTATACTGTGTGTGTGTGTGTACATGTGTGTACATGTGTGTGTGTGTGTGTGTGTGTGTGTGTGTGTGTGTGTGTGTGTGTGTGTGTGTGTGTGTACGTGTGTGTGGTGTGTGGTGTGTACATGTGTGTGTATCTGTGTACACGTGTGTGTGTCTCAGTACCCAGAGCTGCTGGTGGCCTCCTACAACAACAACGAGGAGTCTGCCCACGAGCCGGACGGAGTGGCTCTGATCTGGAACATGAAGTACAAGAAGAACACGCCTGAGTACACCTTCCACTGCCAGGTAGGGATGCCCTCCTGACCCCTGACCCCTGAGTACACCTTCCACTGCCAGGTAGAGACGCCCTGACCCCTGACCCCTGAGTACACCTTCCACTGCCAGGTAGAGACGCCCTCCTGACCCCTGACCCCTGAGTACACCTTCCACTGCCAGGTAGGGACGCCCTCCTGACCCCTGACCCCTGAGTACACCTTCCACTGCCAGGTAGGGACGCCCTCCTGACCCCTGACCCCTGAGTACACCTTCCACTGCCAGGTAGGGACGCCCTCCTGACCCCTGACCCCTGAGTACACCTTCCACTGCCAGGTAGGGACGCCTTCCTGACCCCTGAGTACACCTTCCACTGCCAGGTAGGGACGCCCTCCTGACCCCTGACCCCTGAGTACACCTTCCACTGCCAGGTAGGGATGCCCTCCTGACCCCTGACCCCTGAGTACACCTTCCACTGCCAGGTAGGGACGCCCTCCTGACCCCTGACCCCTGAGTACACCTTCCACTGCCAGGTAGGGACGCCCTCCTGACCCCTGACCCCTGAGTACACCTTCCACTGCCAGGTAGGGACGCCCTCCTGACCCCTGACCCCTGAGTACACCTTCCACTGCCAGGTAGGGACGCCCTCCTGACCCCTGACCCCTGAGTACACCTTCCACTGCCAGGTAGGGACGCCCTGACGCCCCCAAATATCTCCCACCAGCCGAGAGGGACGCCCCCTCTGGATGAGCGGTAGACGCAGAGACGCGTCTCAGAGATATAAATTATGATTACAGTTGTCTTTGAGCTCTCAAGTTTCAAGTTCAAGTTTGTTTTTTATTTTGTCAGAACAAAATACAGAATACTTTATAATGAAATGATTCTTTATTATGAGCCCCTGAGAGTGTGCTACATACAGTAAACAGTAAAAAAAATATTAAATTAAGAAGTAAAAAAGTAGGTAAAGTCAATAATATACATATATACAATATACAATACAGAGTAAAATGAGTACCAGTGAGGTAGGATGCAGAGGTACATAACTTGGGGTAGGGTGCAAATGAGGTATGAGTGTGGTGCAAATCTCTCTTTAATAATAGATCAATATAAAGTGTGGGCTGGTGGGCATTGTGTGAGCTGGGGGTCTCTCTCTCCTCTCTCCTCTCTCTCTCTCTCTCTCTCTGCACGCACAGAGATGAGCAGGGTACCTCTCTTGTCTGGCTCTGGTAAAGACGGCAAATAAGCAAATTTCACACACAAATTGTACAAAGTGTGGGCTGGTGGGCATTGTGTGAGCTGGGGGTCTCTCTCTCTCTCTCTCTCTCTCTCTCTCTCTCTCTCTCTCTCTCTCTCTCTCTGGTAAAGACGGCAAATAAGCAAATTTCACCCAAAGTTGCCCTGTTCTTTTAACTCATTCCCCGCCAACAACGCTTATATACGTTATTGGGCGCCATCCTTTGAACGGCAACCATGTATATATACACATCCTTTTTTTCCCTCGATATTTTCATTCATTATTCATCCGAGGACCTCGGTGTTACCATAGGGAATGAGTCTGAGATCGCCAAAGTGCAATAGCGGCCGCATCCAGCTAGACGGCGGTATCGAGCACCCTTTGAAACCTTGTATCTTGGCCTGTGCAACGGTCCAATGTCACCGGGCGCACTTTTCTTTGTCGGGCGAATGGAGCGGTTATAACGATTGGATTGAGAAGCGTCAAATGCTCCCGATGCATGATGTGTGGTGGATTATGTTGGCGACACGATCGACACCAATACTGGGACTCGCGATCAGATAATTGGAATATTCTTTTTGTGGTACATCCTAGTGAAGGTAAGGGCTATATGATATCAATCCTGCGTTGATCCAACCATGTCTTCACCTCGATCACAACGTGTGTGTGTAACGTTAGTCCAAACGTATGCCGTTGGTGACGATCAAAGCATCAAAAAACGACCCCCCCCCCCCTTTTCATGCATTCATGATGAAACATAATACCTATGATATAGATTTTATTTGGGAATAGTAGCGTGTACAGGCAAGAAACGGCAACGTTTATAGTAGAATTGACGTATAAGGCTATTACTCAGCCTTTCGGGAATTACCCCAGACCACGCTATAACTATACTTATATTCACCACGGTATAACACGGGAACATATGGATGAGAACATTTATTCTTTTTCACATATTGAACGATAGATAGGTGATGTCAAATGGGCCATAGTATTGTATCCATAGCTATAATATAGAATATAGTTATAGCTCTACAAACAGAAAATCTTTGTTTTACGTTTCAGTTAAATTACACAACGTCAGTCAGTCCTTTGTTGTGATTCGTCTCCTCTTCTGTCAGTCGGAGGTGATGTCGGTGGGATTCGCCAAGTTCCACCCCAACCTGGTGGTGGGCGGGACCTACTCCGGCCAGATCGTCCTATGGGACAACAGGAGCAACAAACGCACCCCCGTGCAGAGAACCCCGCTGTCCGCCACTGCACACACGGTAACACACACGCACAACACACACGGTAACACACACACACACACAACACACACGGTAACACACACGCACAACACACACGGTAACACACACACGGTAACACACACGCACAACACACGGTAACACACACACGGTAACACACACGGTAACACACACACGGTAACACACACGGTAACACACACGGTAACATGTGGTAACACACACACAACACACATTCACACACAAGTTCCATGCTGAAGTGACTCTGTTTAGTCCTTCTGACTGACTGTCTGACTGTCTGTCTGTCGAGCTGACTGTGTTGTGTTTTGCCTGCAGCACCCAGTGTACTGTGTGAACGTGGTGGGATCCCAGAACGCCCACAACCTGATCAGCATCTCTACCGACGGCAAGATGTGCTCCTGGAGCCTGGACATGCTCTCCCAGCCGCAGGTACAGTAAACTGACCACAGATCAGATACTAATACATGCTCTCCTCCCAGCCACAGGTACACTAAACTGACCACAGATCAGATACTAATACATGCTCTCTCCCAGCCACAGGTACACTGTTTCCTTCACCAGTGTGCTGTATGCTAGCAGTGTATAGGGAGGTGTAGTCTGACGTCACTTTGGACCGCCCGCGAGGTCCACCCGTATAGGGATTTATCATGGATAAATGGAAAATGGATTATCGGCAATTCTTTTGTGATAAAATCTATGGATTATCGGCTATTGTAACAATTCTGCCTCATGAACATTGAAAAGCTTTCCATTTTTGCACAAAACAAGTTCCCTTCTATCACTAACATTATTGTTTAAGCATTTTTGGTTGAAATAAAATTCTGCGCTTTTTTTTTTTTACAATTAATTGCGAATATTTTCATGTTGAGCTATAGATTGTGGATGAATACACACAGAAAGGTACACCATGCAAATGTTAATGCTTTATTTGTTTTAAACGAGACGATTTAGAAATGGGCAATGGGGAAATACATTGCGTTTTCAAGATGGTGGACCGGCCCGGAAACAGCAATGACGTAACATATTGTGTAAATAATTATAATCAACTCTGAATATAAAAATATGAGAAAAATTAACGGTGTAAACAAAGGTGCAGATGAGGGTCTGTATGCCCTATCGGTTATATTATATGTGACGATACACATAGGCAATAAAGAATTTGAACCTGAACGTATACTATGAGTACGAGTAAACAGTATACACAAGGTACCCTAACTGGCATGATATACAGTACGTCATACATACGTCATACATACATGTTCCGTGTTGTTGTCCCTGCAGGACAGTCTGGAGCTGGTGTTTAAGCAGAGTAAGTCGGTAGCGGTCACCTCCATGGCCTTCCCCCTGGGAGACGTCAACAACTTTGTGGTGGGGAGCGAAGACGGCTCCGTCTACACCGCCTGCCGCCATGGGAGGTATGTCCACGAGTGTGTGTGTGTGTGTGTGCTCTTATTAACCCTTTCACTACCACACTACAGAAGGTTAACCTTTCACTACCACACTAGTGGTGTAGTGTGGTTGTGAAAGGGTTAACCATTTGTCGTGTGGCAGTGAAAGGGTTAACCTTCTGTATTGTTGCAGTGAAAGGGTTAACCTTCTGTGGTGTGGTTGTGAAAGGGTTAACCTTCTGTAGTTGTGAAAGGGTTAACCATTTGGTAGTGTGGTAGTGAAAGGGTTAACCGTATGTAGTGTGGTACTGAAAGGGTTAACCATTTGGTAGTGAAAGGGTTAACCATTTGGTAGTGTGGTAGTGAAAGGGTTAACCATTTGGTAGTGTGGTAGTGAAAGGGTTAACCATTTGGTAGTGTGGTAGTGAAAGGGTTAAAGTCCTCACAAGGATAGCAAGATAAGCTAAACATCAGTATCGAGTCAAGGTGGGCGACGTGTTGTGTTCAGTCTAGTCCACATTGTAGTTTCAAAATTAAAAGATGGGGGGATTTGTAGTCCATGACACCTATTGGGAAGTGTGTGTGTATGTTTGTTTATGTGTGTATATGTTTAGGTGTGTCTGTAGCACCTCTGTGTCTTTGTTTATGTGTGTATATGTATAGGTGTGTCTGTGTCTGTAGCACCTCTGTGTCTTTGTTTATGTGTGTATATGTATAGGTGTGTCTGTGTGTGTAGCACCTCTGTGTCTTTGTTTATGTGTGTATATGTATAGGTGTGTCAGTGTGTGTAGCACCTCTGTGTCTTTGTTTATGTGTGTATATGTATAGGTGTGTCAGTGTGTGTGTAGCACATCTGTGTCTTTGTTTATGTGTGTATATGTATAGGTGTGTCAGTGTGTGTGTAATAGGTGTGTCAGTGTGTGTGTAGCACCTCTGTGTCTTTGTTTATGTGTGTATATGTATAGGTGTGTCAGTGTGTGTGTAATAGGTGTGTCAGTGTGTGTGTAGCACCTCTGTGTCTTTGTTTATGTGTGTATATGTATAGGTGTGTCAGTGTGTGTAGCGAGAGAAACCCTGCATATATCGGTATCGGTTGATATCGGAAATTAAGAGTTGGACAATATCGGTATATCGGATATCGGTAAAAAAGCCAATATCGAGCATCCCTAGTGTATATCCTTGTCTCATAATACTGGTTGTTTAACAATAAAGTAAGATGAGTCAATCAATCATTGTGTGTGTGTGTGTGTGTGTGTGTCCGTGTGTGTGTGTGCGTGTGCGTGTGCGTGTGTGTGTGTGTGTGTGCCCCACAGTAAGGCGGGCATCACGGAGGTGTTCGAGGGCCACCACGGCCCCGTGACGGGGCTGAGCTGCCACAGCGCTGGAGGAGCCGTCGACTTCTCTCACCTGTTCATCTCCTCCTCCTTCGACTGGACCGTCAAGCTGTGGAGCACCAAGGTGACACACACACACACACACACACACACACACACACACACACACACACACACACACACACACACACACACACACACACACACACACACACACACACACACACAGCACCCACTCTCCACACTTTAGAACACCAAAACACTTTATATTTATTGATAAAGGATTTGCACTACAACCCATACCTCAGTACACCTTACTGTAAATTGTACCTAAATTGTACCTCATCCCAGTTCTGCTTTGCACTATATAGTATATTGTATGGTAACTCAGTTACTTCTATTCTGCATTGAACATATGTATATACTGAACACTGTGTCTACGTACGTGACTTCTATTTTTTCTTCTATTATTACATGCTATACTATTTTATTTCATACTTATCTTGTCTAGCACAGTCTCTGGAGCGTAACAGAAAGAAGCATTTTGTATAAAAGTATTCTGTACTTCTGTATGACAACTATTAAAGAAACTTGAAACTTGAACTTGAACACGCACACATACACGCACACCTTTGATGGTCCCTAAAGATTTGAATGGTCAGGTGTTTGTTTGTTTGACACCTCTCTCTCTCTACACGATACAAGATACACTACACCACTCAGGTACCCATGTACATGTCAAAATACTTCCCAAAGGTCAGTGAATACCACGATCACAACACCAGAGGGAGCTCCACAAATCATGTTCAACCCAGATTCGGCTCAAACAAGGGACTAAACACGTTTCGCAATTATGCCACAACAATGTGGAACGCCCTACCCACAGCTGTAAAGGAATGTGAATCACTACCCACTTTCAAAAACACTCTCAAAGAACACCTACAGGAGGCTGCAATTCGAAACTGGCCCCTGTAAATGTCCAAACCCCCCAACCCCCTTTAATGTACAGTTCCCCCCCACCCCACCTACCCAACCCCCTCCAATGTACAGTTTCTTCCCCCTCGAATGTATATACTCTCTTTTTAGACTCTTTTTGTACTCACAAACAGTACTGTATATTTGTAGATCTGGTATGTCGAAATGTATAGATGTAGCAGTACTGTCTACCTGTATGTCATGTATGTTATGATGAATTGAAAATGGGGGACCCTGATGTAAACAAGACGAAAGTCTTTCTCTGGTCTGCATCCCCTTAATTGTGTGTATTGAGCTGTACTGTATTGCACCCATTCTGCAACCTGTTAATAAAGTGTTCAATTCAATCAATCAATCAATCAATCTGTCTCTCTGTCTCTCTCCAGAGTACCCGCCCCCTGTACTCATTTGAGGTCAGCTGTGACTACGTGTATGACGTGATGTGGTCTCCTACACACCCTGCTCTGTTCGCCTGCGTGGACCTGGCGGGTCACCTGGATCTGTGGAACCTCAACACAGACACAGAGGTACTACACACATAAACACAGAGGTACTACACACATAAACACAGAGGTACTACACACATAAACACAGAGGTACTACACTACTGTAAAGAAACACATAAACACAGAGGTACTACACACATAAACACAGAGGTACTACACACATAAACAACACAGAGGTACTACACACATAAACACAGAGGTACTACACACATAAACACAGAGGTACTACACACATAAACACAGAGGTACTACACTACTGTAAAGAAACACATAAACACAGAGGTACTACACACATAAACACAGAGGTACTACACACATAAACACAGAGGTACTACACTACTGTAAAGAAACACATAAACACAGAGGTATGACACATATAAAACATAAACAGAGGTACTACACACACATAAACACAGAGGTACTACACACATTCACACACAAACATATACACACATAAACAAAGACATCTACACAGAGGTACTACACACACAGAGAGAGAGACACACACATAAACACAAAGACACAGAGGTACCACACACACACCTAAACATATACACAGAGGTACTACACTCACACTTAAACATATAAACAAAGACAGAGGTACTACACACACAGGCTCACCTATACACACATAAACAAAGACAGAGGTACTACACACACAGGCTCACAAACATATACACATGTAAACAAAGACACATCTCACATCTAATTTACATCTGGCTCAACAGAATCTTCATTAAAAGAACACATTTTCATTGCATAAGCTTTCATGTTTTTTTTTTTTTTTTACAAAGATGTTCACTTTCTTTAAGACTCATCATTCAGTAGTTTGGTTAACGGGTGTGTGTGTGTGTTACTAGGTACCTACAGCCAGTGTGTGTTTGTTACTAGGTACCTACAGCCAGTGTGTGTTTGTTACTAGGTACCCACAGCCAGTGTGTGTGTGTTACTAGGTACCTACAGCCAGGGGCGTAGCTGGGGGGGGGGGGGGGGGGGGGGTAGCTTAGGATGATTCCAAGGGCCCAGCACAAAAAAAAGAAAAGAATTTACTAGACATCACTCAGTTGTATTATTGATGCTCTCATTGATACTATGTTTGTTTCTGAAGTGTGTGTGTGTGTGTGTGTGTGTGTGTGTGTGTGAGAGATATATAGAGAGAGAGGGGGGGCTTTGGTAGACTATTGCATTGGTCCATTCATTGAAGATGAACGCAATGCGACATCCTTTACTAGGCTCACCCACCAACAGTGCAGGTGCTGAACTGCTGATCCGAATGTATAGGTAAAAACCATATTATGCGTTTTCATCAATAAAAAAATTGCCAAAAAAATCTCCGCGCGCACGCTTTCACTGGGGGCCTACAAATACATTCTTTCATGGGGCCCAGAATCTGGAGCTACACCCCTGCCTACAGCCAGTGTGTGTTTGTTACTAGGTACCCACAGCCAGTGTGTGTGTGTGTGTGTTACTAGGTACCTACAGCCAGTGTGTGTGTGTGTGTGTTACTAGGTACCTACAGCCAGTGTGTGTGTGTGTGTGTGTTACTAGGTACCTACAGCCAGTGTGTGTGTGTTACTAGGTACCCACAGCCAGTGTGTGTGTGTGTTACTAGGTACCTACAGCCAGTGTGTGTGTGTGTTACTAGGTACCTACAGCCAGTGTGTGTGTGTGTGTGTGTTACTAGGTACCTACAGCCAGTGTGTGTGTGTGTTACTAGGTACCTACAGCCAGTGTGTGTGTGTGTGTGTGTTACTAGGTACCTACAGCCAGTGTGTGTGTGTGTTACTAGGTACCTACAGCCAGTGTGTGTGTGTGTTACTAGGTACCTACAGCCAGTGTGTGTGTGTGTGTTACTAGGTACCCACAGCCAGTGTGTGTGTGTTACTAGGTACCTACAGCCAGTGTGTGTGTGTGTTACTAGGTACCTACAGCCAGTGTGTGTGTGTGTGTTACTAGGTACCTACAGCCAGTGTGTGTGTGTTACTAGGTACCTACAGCCAGTGTGTGTGTGTGTGTGTTACTAGGTACCTACAGCCAGTGTGTGTGTGTGTGTGTGTGTTACTAGGTACCTACAGCCAGTGTGTGTGTGTGTGTGTTACTAGGTACCTACAGCCAGTGTGTGTGTGTGTGTTACTAGGTACCTACAGCCAGTGTGTGTGTGTGTTACTAGGTACCTACAGCCAGTGTGTGTTTGTGTTACTAGGTACCTACAGCCAGTGTGTGTGTGTGTGTGTGTTACTAGGTACCTACAGCCAGTGTGTGTGTGTGTTACTAGGTACCCACAGCCAGTGTGTGTGTGGAGGGGGCCCCAGCGCTGAACCGTGTGAGGTGGGCTCACTCCGGCAGGGAGATCGCTACTGGAGATTCAGAGGGACAGGTGCAGGTCTATGACGTCGGAGAGGTGAGCGATGATGATGTCACATGACCCTTCATGATACTAGTTCACAGCATTCACTCCTCTGTATGGCTTGCATCATCACCCCTTGCCCCACTCCCTCCCTCCGACTGCCAGGGTGCAACAAATCAAGTGCACCTTGATACGGCATTGAATGAGGACTGTGTCGAATCGACCATGTACAATTATTACATGCAATAAGCACCTAATTTAACAGTCGAGTCATCACTTTTACTACAGCCCACATTAAATGGGTCCTCATTCCGAATGATCGAAATTACTGACTGCACCTTTTTAAATGTCCCGATTCTAAACTACAGAAAAGAGCTATTAGAATAATAAACAAAGCTAGGTTACCTTGAATCGACAAATCCATTATTCATAAAGTCCTGCACATAAAAATGTGTAGATATGGTGTACATAAAAACCTTGGAGATCATTTTGCGTGCTAAGAGTAAGAACCTACCAGTTTGTAGTCAATGGGCCTCATTCATGAAGCGATATAAGAACAGATTTCGTTCTTAACTAGCATTTCCTCTTATTTTGTTCTTACCTGGGATTCAGCAATGTTTTCTTATTGTTGCTTTTCTCTCGGGCAAGACCAAATTCTAAGAGTGGTCGGGAGTACTCTTACCCAGATAAGAAACTCTTACCCAGATGAGAAACATAAAAAAAGCCTACCATTCCTAATAATAATAATACATCAGATTTATATAGCGCTTTTCCTAATGCTCAAAGACACTTTACAAAACAAACAATACAATACAATAGTTTTAGTAGATACAATAAAAATATATATATAAAAAGGTGAGAGGAAGGAGTTTATGGGTTGAAAGCAAACCATTGGTCAATTGCCCCCAAATACCAAAACCCAGAACTTTTCAATAATAATAATAATTATTATTATTATTATTATAACTTATTGCGTGCGTTCTTCTTCTGAAATGGATTATATATTGCTGTTAGAACAGTTCGATGCTGGCTGCACATATCCGGCTTGATGAATGTGGTAGTGGCTTTTCTTATTGTTCTCTTAACAGACAGGTAAGCAAGAATATAAGAAAAATAATGAGAGTATTGTTGAATGAGGCCCAATGTCTCTTTCAACCAAGAGAAGGAAAGTATAATTTAAGAGGGTTGTGTATTCTTAAAACATGTAAAAAGGTAAGAACTAATGTAAAAGCTAGATGTGTTTCAATCTTGGGAGTTAAATTGTGGAATAGTCTTAGTGACGGGTTGAAGTTGTGTACTTCTCAGGGGAGATTTAAAAAGGCCCTGAAGGATAAAATAATTCAGCAGTACAGTTGAGTAAAACAAACATTTGTTTTAGTTTTTTATTTAAAAAAAAAAGAAGAAAAAGGAATGTATATCTTGCACCATATTTTAAGTTTTTCTCTCTTATATTAAAGTACATTTAGTTTTTAAGAATTGTGGATTGAAGGATAGGCAAAAATAAGCACGTGCTTCAGCCTATTATAGTTTGGCCAGAGAAACAAATATACTAATTATAATTGTTGGACCTGCGAGATTTGTACTTTGTAGGTCTGCATTTTAAATGTAAGGAGTAAAAAGTATGTTTTTTTCCCTCTGAAATGTAATTGAGTAAAAGCACAAGTATACAAACCTAATAATACTAATAATAGTAAAGTACAAATCCCCAAAAAACAGTACTTAAGTATTGTAAGTATTGTAACCAAGTACTTTACACCCCTGCTTATCACGTTGTGTTTTATTGTTCTGTAGCAAATCTGCGTCCCCAAGGCGGACGAGTGGACGCGCTTCGTCCGGACGCTGGCGGAGATCAACGAGAACCGGGATGAAGGGGAGGAGCTGGCCGCGCAGCGCCTGATCGCATAGTCGTCGCTACAAACGCAGCACTGCAGAAGGAGCTGTCCTTCCTCTGGCTTCCAGCTCCTAGCTCCACCCCCCCCCCCCCCCCCCCCTCCCCTCCGGAACACTAACAGGTCTGAGGTCTGAAGAGGTGCATAGAGATAGAATGGCTTGAATGGACAGCTTTCCCTAAAGCCGGTTTTAGATGTGGTTTGTTGTGATGTGTTTTAAGTGTTTTATTTTTTTCAATGTTTCATCAAGTTTGTTAAACCAAGGCATGCGTTACGCCGCACCGCAATTATACTGTAATAACTTTTATAATGGAGCATTTCTTAACAGTTCAAACGGGAGAATTATTGCAGAATGATCCAACTAATAATGGGGCCCTATGGGTTTTTTTTGCGCGGCTGTCCGTTCTATTATTCTAGCTCTATGTCGTCATCCTCAGGGCTCCAGAACGACAGATGGTGCTTCTGTCCAAAATGTCACAAACCACCTCAATCTCTTTTCTAGATATGCAAACCTTTGTACTTGCACCTTTTTTATTACCATTCGAGTGTTTTTACATGTATTATTAATATTTTCCTGACACGTTGTTTGTTACACACGGTTGTGTTATACACTGTGTGTGTGTGTGTGTGTGGATGACGGCAGGGATGATACACTAACACTATAATATCCCCTTCAGCCTCAGTAGAATTTGAATACCATTTTTTGAGAGGCTAATAGGGAGGTGTAGTCTGACGTCACTTTAGTTTCCTGCGCGCTCCACCCGTATAGGGATTCATCATTGGGAAAATGTATCATCGGCTATTGTAATAATTCTGCCTCATGAACATTGGCAAGCTTTCCATTTTTGCACAAAATGAGTTCCCTTCTATCACTAACATATTATTGTTTAAAGGGGAACTCCACTTTTTTTGGAAATTAGCTTATTTAACATCTTCCCTGGAGTTAGACAAGAAGATGCATACCTTTTTTGTCTCTGTGCGTGCATTTTAGCTTTGGGAATAGACGCTCCGTTAGCATAGCTTAGCTTCATCACTGGAAGTGAGGCAGGACAGTAGCCTTACAGTGCCTTACAGTGTATTGCAAGGTCTGACATTGACCAAACTTGATATGCATGACCTTGGTGGGCTCTAGGTCAACTCCTGAAAAGGGGGTCAATGTCAGACTTTGCAATCAAAAGTTAGGGGGCTAATAACCCTTGCCATAATTTCAGTGCGCCCCCTAACTTTTGATTGCAAGGTCTGACATTGACCCCCTTTTCAGGAGTTGACCTAGAGCCCACCAAGGTCATGCATATCAAGTTTGGTCAATGTCAGACCTTGCAATACACTGTAAGGCACTGTAAGGCTACTGTCCTGCCTCACTTCCAGTGATGAAGCTAAGCTATGCTAACGGAGCGTCTATTCCCAAAGCTAAAATGCACGCACAGAGACAAAAAAGGTATGCATCTTCTTGTCTAACTCCAGGGAAGATGTTAAATAAGCTAATTTCCAAAAAAAGTGGAGTTCCCCTTTAAGCATTTTTGGTTGAAATAAAATCATACGTAATTATTTTACGATTAATTGCGAATCGTTTCATGTTGAGCTATAGATTGTGGATGAACACACAGAAAGGTGCACCGTGCCAATGTTCATGCTTTATTTGTTTTTAAACGAGACGATTTAGAAATGCGTCCGTTGGAAATACATTGCGATTTCAAGCGAGGTGGACCGGCCGTAAAACAACAATGACGTAACCACGACTACACCTCCCTATACACGACGTGTACACACATACTACACACACCCTGCTTGTGCTGAACATAGTGTCGTCCTGAAGTTTTAACCACTGCAATATTTAATATTTATCCTAGTGGTGGCACGTATTTAAACATTTCATGTACTGTTAAAAAAAAAGAACAAAAAAAGTGTTATAATTTTGCTGCTTTCTGCCTAAAACCTTTTGTTACAACATTCCCAACATTAACCCTTTCACTACCACACTACCACCGGGTTAACCCTTTCACAACCACACTACAGAAGGTTTAACCCTTTCACTACCAAAGGGTTAACCTTTTCACAACCACACTACAGACCGTTAAGTCTGTAGTGTGGTAGTGAAAGGTTAACCTTCTGTAGTGTGGTTGTGAAAGGGTTAACACTACAAGCTCCTCACTACTACAGGCAGAAACGTGTTCCTCTTTACATGCCTTGACGTTATTAAAACACTAGTGGTTAGTGTTTTTTCTTTTTGTTTGTTTGTTTTTTCTGTACCAAAGCTTATTATGATTTTGTGTCTTATATTCCGTGTGTCGAGTTGTGGGGGGAAAAAAAATCACAAGTCATTAAGAGGATCCGAAAGAAGTTGGTAGATATCTACGGGTTAGGAGTATGGTTGTCCTGTTATCTTATCCATTCCTTCATGAGACGTGTGTTCAACTGTAAATGTTTCAGACCGCACTCTTAAAAAGGTCGTAGACTTTTAGCGTTACATTAATTGGGAGTTAGTACTGTTGTAGCCATGAGTCGGACCCGAGGTGATCAGTATTCTACAGAAACCTATACTGTTGGGCGGCTAGGTGGTGTAGTGGGCAAGGCACTCGCCACCAGTGTGGAGACGCTAGGATTCGCGTGTTCGAATCCAGCTCTCCACATTGTTTTCAGTTTAGCTGGTCGTCCGCAGTAATACACATTGGCCGTATTACGGGGAGGGAAACTGAAGGGTGGGGATCGGGCGTTGTGAACAAGCGACTCCTACAAGTCGGTTGGTGCGCCTGCGCAGTAGAATCAGGAAGTGTCGGGGGCAGCGTGAGCCTCCCACGCGTTACTCCTCGACACTGAGAGATCGAGCTGCGCAGGTGAAAAGATGCGACTGCTGTTACCTCAAGTACCGGAGGGGACTTGTGCTATGTATGACTTAGTCCACATTGCAGCCGGCTTGTGGGAGGCAAGAAACAGCGTTCGTGACAGGGGAGGGTTGAATTGGATGATACAAAATTGGGATGGGAGAAAAATATAGAAAAATGGGAGAAAAAGTGGATCAAAAAAAAAAGAAACCTATACTGTTATTTAGGGGTGTAACGATGCATCGAAATTAGGGATGTCCGATATTATCGGCCTACCGATATTATCGGCCAATATTGGCATAAAAATGTAATATCGGAAAATATCTGTATTGGTTTTTTTTTTTTACATTTATTTAACCTTTACTTACCCAGGCAAGCAAGTACCGTAAGAACAAATTATTATTTTATTTATTGTCAAAGTATGCATAATGTTGTGTTAATTACACAACGAGATATGTAATGTTAATTACCTGAAATTATTCCGTTTTTTGGGGGGGGAAACCCTGCATATATCGGTATCGGTTGATATCGGTATCGGAAATTAAGAGTTGGACAATATCGGTATAGGTAAAAAAAAATAGTCAATATCGAACATCCCTAATCGAAATGCATCGATTCTAATGTGACGATTCAACTGCATCGATTTGAAAATGTTAGAATCGATTATAATCTAAATTAATCTAAATAATTTCGTGTATTGTTTTTATTGACCTATAGTCCATTCATGCTGAGTGAATCAGTTCCCCCGAGCCACATTTGTGTATTAAAAATATTTGGGGGAATTAACTGATAGAAAATGTATCGAATCGAAGTCAAATGAAGAGATTTCATGATGCATTGAATCGTTGCCTGAAGAATCGTAATCGAATCTAATCGTTGTGAGGTCGCATGGTTACACCCCTACTGTTATTGTTTCACTGCTCTCCTTTGTTGTTATTCCCAATACAGTCAAAGGTTGCACCCCCCCCCCCCCCCATCTGAAATAAAGAAACTCAAAGAATTGGTCAAATTAAAACCATTATGGATGATTTATTTCAATAAAATAACCGTTACAATACAATAAATGAATTCAAATACATTTAATTTATTAATACCTAATTCTCTGCTCATTGGATTCTTGTTTTTATCAACACTTTATTGAAAAGATCTGTACATCAGTAAGTGATTCTCAAGAGACCCGACAGGCCAAACATTATTTTTTTCTCTCTCTCAGACAACCGTCCATAACGTGTTAAACTAAACACCGTGACGTCGACTCGAGCGTTACCACGGCGGCAGCGTCGCCAACGCCATGGAACCGGAATTCAACCCGCAGCGTGGCTTTCCTATTGCCACATCTCCCAACGTCGGCCGTGTAACAACCACCACCACCACCACCTTCATCTGTGCCTCTGTACAACCTGACCTACAATATGTACAGTAACTAACTCCCTGCGAGTCAGCGTTCAGCCCCTGATCACACCCCCGCCCCCCCTATATGCAACACTGTCCAATCACACTGTGCGTCAAGACGGAAAAACTAAACAAAACAAAAAGAAAAGAAGAAAAAAGCTCATATCGGCTACTGATGAGAAGCGAGGAGGAGGAGGAGGAGGGGGGGCGGCCCGTGGCTCCGTTCCTTAGACGAATGCTGGGGGAGAGGAACACAAAGAGAGTGGAGAGGAGACACGGGAGCATGCAGCCCAGTGGAGCAGGAGCAGGGGCTCTGGCCTGGGTCCGTCTGCACCTCCTCCACCACCACCACCACCACCCAGGCGGAGCCAGCCCTCCACGCCCCAGGGGGGCAGCCTGGAGCACCGTGGGAACAGACCCTCACCCAGGGGAGAGTGCTGGGCCTGCCTGCGCGCGCGTGTGTGTTTGTGTGTCCCAGGGGAGAGTGCATGCGCATCCGTTTCTATCTTAATGGCCCCTAGTTGTGGAGTGTGTATAAATTAGTGTGTAGGTGTGTACAGTAGGATTGTATGTATGCGTACAGTATGTTTATTATTATGATGATGATGTTGGTGTGTGTGCGTGCGTGTATCTATATATAAGTGCCTGGCCCCTGGTGGAGGAAGAGAGGGATGGCATGTAGCGTGTGGAGAGGCCGGGGTCTCTAGGGCGCCGCCGGGGTCTCGGGGGCGGGGCTGGGGGGGAGGGGGAGGGGCTCCGGGGCCGGCTGGATGGACACGACGCCGGACGACTTGAACTTGGGCAGGTGGAGACCGAACTTGTTCTCCACGCCGGCGAAGGTGGCGGCGGCCAGGCGGTAGCCTCCCACGTGCTCCGAGTTGATGGGCGGGAGCTCCGAGATGCGGGACTTGGGAGTGGGCTCGGAGCCCGTCGGGCGGCTGTTGAGAGGGAAAGAAAAAACATTGGACCTCATTCTTTTTTATTTTTTTGTATTATCTTTTTCCCCCTTCTTTTTCCGTTTTTCTTCCCTCCCAATGTTAGTCGTTATGCCAATTCCCAATCCCCTTCCTGGTCGTTGCGCACTCTACCCCCTACCGTCGGTCTGGGAGGGCGGAGACTATCACACGCTTCCTCCGACACATGTGTAGCCAGCCCACCGCTTCTTTTCACCTGGCAGCGCGGACTCTCACTGGGGGAGTGTAACGTGTGGAAGGTTACACTACCTCCCCCCAGATCCTTCCCTCGCTGTGCAGGCGCCCCGACCGAACTGTAGGAGTCGCTGTTTACAACGACCCGGACCCACCCTACCGGCTTCCCTCCCGCTGACTCTGCCAATCGAGCCAGTATGACGGCCGGCCAAGCCGGAAGCAACGCTGACAGCTGGATTCGATACCAGTGTCTCTTGCGTTGGTGACGAGCACCTTGTCCGCTGCGCCACCCAGCCGCCCATTGGACCTCATTCTTAAAAAAATTCTTAAAGGGGAACTATTTTGTTATTTCTTTCACTATTTGGGCAATTTTACACAATTCCTGTGAGTCTATGGAACACATCTGTAAGTTTTTTTTAAATGCATTGTTTTCTATTTATTTAATCTAGTACTGTAGAGCACCAGTTTGTGCAAGCTGTTTTTGGCTGGGCTCCGCCCCCATACTCGCAATGCGCTTTGAGTGACAGTCACCCATCAGACTGTCTGACATAACTATCGTTTTATTTTACAAACGTATTCAAGAATAAACATAACCATGTCACAACAGCAGTTATATAATGTATATTTTCATCAATACGTTTGTTTACCAATAGGTTAAAAGTGTTATTATTAGTGAGATTTTAGTTTTTGAAAATGTAGCTTTTGTGTCGCGGAGATCGGCAAATTTGGAATTACCGGCCGTTTTGGGAAATGTAGTCATTTTGAGTCATTCTGAGAAGAGGACATCCAGAGCTTTCAATGAGCGTTGGCATTTTTTTTAAACTACACTTCCCAAAAGGCTCTAGCTTTCTTGACAGAAGGTGCGGCCGCGGAGGTAGGTATACGCAGATCATTATGCAAATAATTCTCACATCGTCACAGGAGGACCTAAATTCAGAATGGCTTAGTTCAGTGGGGGAGGATCTCGTGACATCTGAACTGGAGGAATGCGCAAATATGAGAATTTGAGACCTGGACAGCGTTGGTACAACCCCACATTGCTAGAAAACAATGCAAACCCCCGGAAAAAGGCCATTTATAAGATAGTTCCCCTTTAAGTTTCTTCTTAAATGTCTTCTTACAGACTTTGCAAGAACAAACTTAAGAAAGATCCCCGCCGGATATGAACGTATGTTCTCAGCTACCCCGAATGAGGAATGCCACCGATTCTTAAATTGAATGCACGTTCTCGTACACCTGAATTAGCGTTACAGAAACGTCGCCCCGCCAGCTCCTTATAAGAACCTGCAACCACAGGGCTGTATGCACACAGAATCCACAGGCAAACGCTAAAGCAATTTGCGACTGATCAAAATTTGATTAGATTCAAACGTATTGTCATCATACAGCACAAGTACAGTACAACGTAAAGACGTTTGGCATCCAACCAGAGAGCAAATGTAACAGTAAAGTGCAATAGTAATATACAATGTACAGGAGATTAAACTGAGTCTAAAATATATACATTAGTACTACTGAGTAATAGTGCTAATCAGATGTATGTACAGAGTTGTTTAATTAATATGTACAGTGATACAGGTATGAAGACACTATGGTTAGTAGCAGCGTAACTAGTAAGAGTGACTGATTACAATGCCATGAGAGTTACATGATGCAGTTGTAAACTTAAAAAAAGGTCACGTCTAAATCCCCATTAGCATGAGATGAAACAGCTGGACATGATGATGGAAGTTACTCACTGTCCCCCGAAGTCGACGTAGAACCACCTCTGCAGCAGCTCGTAGGTCAGTAGGGTCACACCGAACTGCGGGGAGGATCGACACACACGGGCTGGAGAGGAGAAGAAGGGACAACATCAGCTGCCGTCTGGCTGCGATGCAGGCTTCAGTCGCCAGGTAATGAAACATCAGCTGCCGTCTGGCTGCGATGCAGGCTTCAGTCGCCAGGTAATGAAACATCAGCTGCCGTCTGGCCACGACGCAGCAGGCTTCAGTCACCAGGTCACGCAGCAGGCTTCAGTCACCAGGTCACGCAGTAGGCTTCAGTCACCAGGTCACGCAGCAGGCTTCAGTCACCAGGTCACGCAGTAGGCTTCAGTCGCCAGGTCACGCAGAAGGCTTCAGTAGCCAGGTAATGGTCACGTTATTCCAGGCGGAACATCCGTCTCAGTCACATTTTACATATTAAAATGTAATAAAAAAAGAACTACAGGGAATCTGCAGGTTTCAACAAGTTCAATTTAAGACTTCTTAATACTACTTAGAGCAAAATCATATATACAGATTTCACTACCATACTAGAAAAAAAAAACACATAGCGACACTGATGGCTGCACTTATTTTAAATTTAAATTCTTATGTGTTCCATATAAGCTCTTGCCAGATGCACCAAGCCCCTGGTAGCCCTGCAAAAAATAATAATAAACTCCACTACAAAAACATTTCATATATTTAATATTATTTAATCTCCCGACAATCAGGCTGCCCCCCCCCCCCCCCCCCCCCCCCCCGGAAATGTAATACCTGTGCAGATGAAATTGAAGATATTTTAATACCTTAAATTGAGAATTATGATTATAATTATTTTCTGTCTGTTGGTGATTCTGCCTAAAGCCAGGACAGTCACTCCCATTAGCGACAAAAATAGATGCGTATGTGAATTTTTTTTTTCCAAAAAAAAAAAAAAAAAAAAAATTTATAAAAAAAACACTACTCTCCACCCACCTCCAGCTCCCTTCCACAGAGCCTTGAATCCCTCCTCCTTCATGATCTTCCTGAAGCAGTCGATGACTCCCGTGTAGGAGGTCTGTCCCGCCCTCGCTGCCACCTGGAGGCGGGTCTTGATGACATCGGCGGGCGTCACCAGGGAGGCCGCGGGGATACCTGAGGAGAGGGAGGCAGGACACGGCGTCAGAGGAGGAGGCGGCTCAGCCTCCAGACGTCTGGAGAACAGCGTGGTGTCGTTAAAGAGACTGAGTCAGAAGCTCCGTCCTATTCTGAATGCAATGAGCTCTACCCGGTTACCTGCGATGGCCCCGGCGGTGAGGAGCTGCAGGGCTCCCAGCCTGCCCTGCTCGTCCGCAAACTCGGCCTTGGTGTGGGCGTACACTGGGAAGTAGATGGCCGAGAAGGGGATGTCTCTCAGGAAACACGCTTTAGCACCCTGCGTGTGTGTGTACACACACACACACACACACACACACACACACACACACACACACACACACACACACACACACACACACACACACACACACACACACACACACACACACACACACACACACACACACACACACACACACACACACACACACACACACACACACACACACACACACGCGCGCAGGGAATGAGTGAGCATGTGGTTCCGAGTGGACAGTAGATACAGTGTTTCTCAGGAAGCATGTGAACGCTACTAGGGCTGGGAGGTATATTGAATACAGTCATGGATCCATGCAAAGGTATGGATATACATATATCAGGGTTCGCACAAGGTCCTTGAAGTGCTTGATTTTTTTTTATACAAAAGTCAAGGCATGGAATTCCTTGAAAACAGCTAAAAATTTAACAAGGTGCTTAAAAAGTCCTTGAAATATTGAATGTTTTGTTCATCCATGATCAAATTGTTCTGAATCAAGAAATACGTTTTTTTTGTTGTTTAAAAAATAAAATCTGACGAGTCGCTGTCTCGCGAGCTGGCAAGCAGGTCAAGAAGATGCTTAAAAAAAACAACAGCATTTAAAAGTGAATTGTATCCTTCGAGTGACAACATTGAAAATGAAAAATAGTGCTTGGAAAATTACTTAAAAGTCCTTGAATTTCATTTTCCAATGTCTGTGGGAACCCTGTATGTATGCATGTATGTATGTGTATATATATATATATATATATATATATATATATATATATATATATATACACACACTGTACACACTGCATATACTATATATATACCTACTCTTTAGTTAGTTATACCACTGGCTAGTATGGCTTAGGCTTACTACCATAGTGTATTCGTACCACTGTATATAATAACACTGTATATTATACATATTTAGCATGTTTAGTCATTATGCACATGTTACACTGTATACTGCTACATCATGCACTTTACTGTTACTTTGCAATCTGGTTAGATGCCGACTTAATCGTTTTGTACTGTACTTGTGCTGTGCAGTGACAATAACATGTAATCTAATCCAATACCATCGTCCAAAATGTATTACACACATCATATTACGTTAATCGTCATTTTGTTCCCCCCTTACGATAAGATATATTTGTATGCATACAAGGTCAAACAAGCATCATACAGATCGCGACATCATAGACGTCAGAATGCGTCGGTGTTTACACCATGAGCTGGCAGGAGCTAGTTTAGGCACCACAGACTTCATTATGTTTTCATCACCTCCACTAAGCCAGTATTAAAAGTGTAAAAGGCAATAGACCATTCTGAATTAAATGGCACTATGACAATTGTATTACAAGATAAAGACATACAAGGATGTCATATCACATTGTAATTTGTACTGGAAAACTAAATAAGTTAGTAAATATAAATGTATTAAATTAAATGAATGTAATTAAATAATATACATTTTGAGATATATCATCAAAACGAAGACAAACATTGTGATAGGATATTTTCCCCAGGCGTCATATGGACCCCCCCCTCCCCCCCCTGAGGGAGCTTCCTCCAGCCAGGAGAGAGATGGACCCCCCCTCTCCCCCCTGAGAGCTTCCTCCAGCCAGGAGAGAGATGGACCCCCCTCCCCCCTGAGGGAGCTCCTCTCTCCAGCCAGGAGAGAGGAGATGGACCCCCCCCCCTCCAGGAGAGAGGAGACGCGGCTCAGCAGACACACGGCATACCTTGTAGAGGCCGAAGAAGCCCAGGTCTCGGACCACACTGAGCGCGCTGACCCTGGGCCCGGTGGTGATCTCCCCCGCCACCTGCAGACGGATCTTCACGATCTCCAGAGGGTTGGTGAAGATGACCTGGGAGCCTCCGGCCTGGATGACAGAGGAGGTGGAGGAGTTAAACCCTTGCACTTCCAACAGGCACCTTTATTATTATTGTAGGCCGGGTGTAACACTTCTCTCTATTCAAGAGTGGATGAAGAACTTAGTGACAGCTGCCTCCTCTTTGTTCATTCTGTTGACCAATTGGTAAATAGTAGGGATGTTCGATATTGGCTTTTTTACCGATATAGTCCAACTCTTAATTTCCGATACCGATATCAACCGATAGCGATATATGCGGGCTTCCCCCCCCAAAAAAACTTAATAATTTCAGGTAATTAACATTACATATCTCTTGTCGTGTAATTAACACAACATTATGCATACTTTTCACAATAAATAAAACAAGAATTTGTTCTTACTTGCTTGCCTGGGTAAATAAATGTAAAAAAAAATTAAAAAAATGTAAAAGACTTTTTTTTTTTTTTTTAAACAGATACAGATCATTTCCGATATTACATTTTAATGCCAATATCGGCCGATAATATCGGTAGGCCGATAATAACGGACATCCCTAGTCATTAGGATATTAATCAACCATTTTCAGAGCATACATAACATTCTTATATGTTATATCTCAAGATCAAGACCAAACATGTTTATATGGTAAAAAAAAAACTATTAATCCTTGAGTATTTTCGGGCAGTGTTACAGCAGAAAATACAAACAGAAAAGCGTCTTAGTGTTTTAAACATGCACGCTGCTGCACACTCTGGCCACGCCCCCAATTCCTGACACTAAAGGGGTGGGGCCAGAGAGCTCAGCCTCAATTGGACAGATATTTGATTGAAGTAATTATACAGGGATGGTGTTAAAACTTACACAGGCTCCAGACATTATCTCAGCATACAGTGGGATGGTGTCATCTTTCCTCCTGAACTTGTCTCTCATAAGGTCATTCACCTACGGGACATACGACACACTTAAAGACTGTTGGAGCCATTTAAATAGACAAAAGGTTAATTGACTAATTTCATTGATGTTGTTAATGTCATTGATGATAAATATATATATTTCTAATTCATATTTGAATACGTCTCAGCGAGGCAGGTATGAACATAACAAACATTCCAAATCATTTTATACATTTTTAATATTTCATACATTATAATTGACCCCATCTCAAACCCCCGTCCTTTCTCGCAACCGATTGGAGAATCAAGAAAAGAGGGCGGGGTTTTGAGATAAGGTCAATTGAGCAACCGCGTCCAGTTCGTTTTGGGCGCGGGTGGTGGGCGGGGCTCACCGTGAGTTTGATGGCTTTCTCCGGAGCTACACCTATCAGCTGGGGAACCAGACCTGTGAAGCATCATGGGGGGGATTGAGTCCAACATTACAGGCGTCATGGGGGGGATTGAGTCCAACATTAGAGGACAGTGTCTGGGGAGGGAGGGAGCGAGGAGGGAGGAAGCAAGAGAAATGTGCTGTCGGTAGAGGAGGAGGTGGTAATAAACATAGACACATATAAAGGCTAGATGACTCACCCGCGCTACTGGCCAATGGAGACAGACGTTGCCACATGGCGGCCATCTTGCCACAGGCAGCACGCCCACTCATAACATGAATGTCTATGGTGCATTTACTATTGAAACAACCATAGCTTGCAAACGATTTTCAAACGGTCTGATTTGTTATAAACGTCAGAGATGTAGTTATCATACTGCACACTTAATTTCATGTGAAAATAATTTCAACATGTCCAAGCATCCTGAATCATAGCCACGTTAATAACGTTTGTAATAAACCAAACCGTTTGTAAATCAGTTGAAAATTTTGCACGCTACGGTTATTTCAATAGTACATGCACCATAGACATTCATGTTATGAGTGGGCGTGCTGCCTGTGACAAGATGGCCGCCAGTGAACTACGCTGGAGACTCCCCGCCTTGCACCATCTAGTTATATATATATATCTATGGTAATAAAGACAAGGTTTAGGAGAAGAGGGTAGGACTTGCAGGTAAAGAGTTGATTGAAAGATGACAGGAGTGAACAAAGCAGAGACAGTTTAATGGGACGGACGCTGCTGGGTGAAAAGAGGCAGAATTAGATGGAATTATTGCTTGGAGACAATGTCTTGCAAGGGACAGTGGAGGAGGCAAGAGGATCGCAACACAAAATGAATGGAAAGATGAGAAGAAATGAGGCCTGGAGCATCGGATGAAAGAGGAGAGGTTACGTAATAAAGAGGCCGATCAATACCATCTCATCACCCATCGCTGTCTCGTCACCGATACATTGGTTTCAAGTTCAAGTTTGTTTTTATTTGTCAGAACAAAATACAGGATACTTTATAATGAAATGCTTGTTTCTTATGAGACCCTGAGAGTGTGCTACATACAGTAAAGAGAAAGTAAGTAAAAAATTAAGAAGTAATAAGTAGGTAAAGTCAATATACAATATAAAATACAGAGTAAAATGAGTAACAGTGAGGTAGAATGCAGAGGTACAACACCTAGGGTAAGGTGCATATGAGGTATGAATGTGGTGCAAATCTCTTTAATAATAGATCAATATAAAGTGTGTTAAAGTGTCTAAAGTGAGTAAAGTGAGTGGTAAGGTAAGTATTTATTTAAAGTGAGTGTGTGCGTGTGGATGTGTGTGTGCAGTGAGTGTATTTGATGGTTTGTTACATGGTGTCATTGAGCATCCTGATGGCCTGGGGATAGAAGCTCCTTCCGAGTCTCTCTGTACTGGCCATGAGACTCCGGTAGCGCTTGCCTGACCGCAGCAGTTCAAAGAGGCAGTTGTTGGGGTGACTAGAGTCTCGTGTGTATGTTACAGATACCACGCTGCCATCTTTTAACGGCTATAGCGCTACTGGAATCATATCAAACTAGAGATCTTCAGGAATTCAAAGATGGCAGCCACGTCACACTAGTTAGTAGCCCGCTAGTTCAACAGCAAAGGGGGGTAGATATGGCTCCAAAGTTCTGACTATGTTAAGCCTATTTTCCACTTTCAAAATGGGTCCTTTGACCTCCTCCCACCTCAAGAGATCTGAATGAAAAGGAACTCATTGGAGCACAAGGCTCCTCTTTACAACCGTGCCCAATGTATGCCAGGCCCATATGGGACATTTTCTTTTTAACTCCCAAATATCCATCTAAAATAATCCAGTGTCGATCGGGCTCTCTTACGTAACATTGGATGAAGAGAGACAGAAAGAGACAGAGAGATAGAGAGAGAGAGACACACACAGAGAGACAGAGAGACAGAGACACAGGACAGAGAAAGAGACACAGAGAGACAGACACACAGAGGACAGAGAGACAGAAACACAGAGACACAGAGAGAGAGACAGATACAGAGGACAGAGAGACAGACACACAGACACAGAGAGAGACACAGAGAGAGAGACCGAGAGAGAGACAGAGACACAGAGAGAGAGACAGAGGACAGAGAGAGACAGAGAGAGCGAGAGAGAGACAGAGAGAAAAACAGAGGACAGAGAGACACACAGGACAGAGAGAGAAAGACAGAGGACAGAGACACAGACACAGAGAGAGACACACAGGACAGAGAGAGAAAGACAGACAGAGACACAGACACAGAGAGAGACACAGAGAGAGAGACAGAGGACAGAGAGAGACAGAGAGAGCGAGAGAGAGACAGAGAGAGAAAGACAGAGCACAGAGAGACACAGAGGACAGAGAGAAAAAGACAGAGGACAGAGAGACACAGAGAGAGAGGACAGAGAGAGAGACACAGCGAGACAGAGAGAAAGACAGACAGAGAGAGAGACACAGAGAGAGAGAGAGACACAGGACAGAGAGAGACACACAGAGAGAGGACAGAGAGACAGAGACAGGACAGAGAGAGACACAGGACGGAGAGAGAGAGACACACAGAGAGAGGACAGATAGACACAGAGACAGGACAGAGACAGGACAGAGACAGGACAGAGAGAGAGACACACAGAGAGAGGACAGAGAGACAGGACAGACGGAGAGAGAGAGAGAGAGAGAGAGAGAGAGAGAGAGAGAGAGAGAGAGAAACAGACGGACATCCTCTGCCGGGCCGGGCAGCGTACCTCTGTAGAAGAGAGAGACAGAGAGACGGAGACACACAGAGAGAGAGACAGAGACACAGAGAGAGAGAGACAGAGACAGGACAGAGAGACACAGAGGGACGTCCTCTGCCGGGCAGCGTACCTCTGTAGAAGCCGAAGGCGCCCTCGTAGCGCAGCACCTTCTTGGCGCAGTCGAAGCTGTTCTTGTACATCAGCTCGCCCACGAAGGAGCCCGTGGACCTCTGGTTCTGCATGCGGGTCTTCACCAGGTCTATGGGGTACACTGCTGTCGCTCCAGTGGCTACACACACACACACACACACACACACGTTTATGTTTTATTAGGATCCACATTAGCCATCAAACTTAACTTGTTCTGTATTTTACTGTTAATTTTATCCTATCTTTTAGAAAAGCCTCAATGGACTAGTGTTGAAAACTATAGCACTTGTTGCTATAAACACGCAAAACAACACATCATCTGGTCTGTCCACTGTAACTGGTCCAATGTAGCTGTGGTGTCCATTTTAAATAAACGTTTTCATTCATTCATTCCTTCCTGGGGTCCGACCTCATGAGAAAATAATAGCCTTGAGAATTGTGAATGTAAGACTTTGTAAAGACTTTTTTAATGAACCCCCGCAGATACCCTGTTTATTTGAAATGTATTTATTGAAAGGATAAAACCCCTTGAGACGAACCATCTCGTTTTCGAGGGGGGGTCCTAATACCATTGGAAATGGTGGGAATTTATCGGGGAACCCCCCCTGGAAATTAACTCACCTCCAGCAATGGATCCCAGGGAGAACCTGTAGGCAGACTCCGCAGCCTGGAGCCATATGGGCCTGGAGGCGTCCCCTGGTCCCTGGACCTGCAGGGGACAGTCATGGGGAGAGGAGGTGAGAGGACAGACTCACAGCCAACTGCTGACCCGACGTTGTGCCAAAACAACAATGTGCCACGTGTGAGACAGAAGACACACAGAAGACGGAGTCCTAACGGCAGGGATTAAAGCAAAAAAAAATCTCCTGACTGAACTTTTTTTCAGGCCAAGTCATATTCTTATTTTAACCTCCACTGTATTCTTTTTTTTTTAAATAGCGTTAGCGTTTTAAGGGAGCCTACTTGTAGAGCCTACTGTCCTGACTGTGACTATAGACCCTACTGTTGTGGTTGTTGTGCCAGGCAGGGCGGCTGTGTGCTGGAGAGCGTGAATGCAAGTCTTGTGGCTAGCTTCTGATTGATGGCGAGCTAGCACCCTTTTCCCATTACTTTGAACCATGAACTAAAAGGCTTGTTATCATACAAACAAGGGACTAAACACGTTTTGCACTTATGCCACAACAATGTGGAACGCCCTACCCACAGCCGTAAAAAGATGTGAATCCTCAAGTGTTTCCCACAGGATTTAGTGAGACTGTGGTGGTGGGAGAACCTCGGCCCCTCTAGGGGGGTCCGGTGGGCATGACCCCCGTAAGTTTTTTTTGTTTTAAAGTTAAATGCATCAATCTGGTGCACTTTGAGAGCAAAATTAAGAGGCTAGATCTATGATGAACGTTGTGCTCAAAACACAAAATCGACTAGACACTAGAGCATACATTTGAGCCTTCAAAGAAATAAAGCAAAAGTGGTTACCTGTGTTGAACTAGTTTATTTTTTTAGAAGAAAAAAAATATAGACTGGATTACTATTACGACTACTACCAATACTACTGATACATCCCTATTGGCAAACTTTATATTAAAAAGTTTAAATTATTATTATTTATTTTTTATATAAATCAAAATATTATATAAATATAATCAAATTGACGGAAATCCGTCTCAAGACGGAACACTTTAATGCCTGTAATGGTCTTTTATCTGGTTTTAATAAAAAGGAGAGTGAGCAGTTGACTACTCAGTAGGGCTGACCTTTGAATTTTCTTTTTGGAACTACTTTTTCTGCGGATGGTTGTCAATAAATCTTCAATTAATGTGTGTTTATTGTATAGCAATAAGGTTGGATGAAATCAGCCATTGTATAAAAGCATTACATCACACGACAGAGTGTGTTATAGAAATTAGATCACGCTTATGGGGGTCTAACGACCCTCGGCTGCGCCTCGGCCCTCGGGCCTAACAACCACCCATAGGCGTGATCTAATTTCTATAACCCACTCTGTCTTGTGGGGGATTCAAACCCAGACCAGCGGAGGTACATGCAGTTCCAGGGGAGGGAGAGAGGGAGGGAGGGGTTAATCACTACACCATCTCTGGGCATGAGTCCTACCTGTTTCTGTGCCTCAACGAGGTGGTGGGGCAGAGATCCCTCCTCTAGTGGGGCTATCCTCTCAATGTCAGACAGGTTCAGACGCCTGACACACACACACACACACACACACACACACCATTATCAATGTTACCGTTATAATCCTTAAAATGTACATTAACTATAGCTTTCAAGTTAAATAACACAGTGAGTAGGGCTGGGCGATTAATCGATTGTATCGATTCATTCGAATGAATGATTTAGGACGATTTTCAAAAATGAAAATAGATTTTCAAAAATGAAAATAGATTTTCAAAAAAAGAACTTTTATTTTATCTTTAATTTCTTTTTTAAGATTGACCATTTTTATATATTTTTTTTTACAAAAAGCGATGTTTGGTGAAAGTTAGATTTGCACTTTATTAATACCAATAGGGAAATTCATTCTTGTTTGATCATCAAGATGCACCTTTTATTTGTTTTAAGTGAAGTTTGGTGAAAAAGCTAGTTATTAATCCCAATAATAGGGACATTCATCTTTGTTTGATCAAGAGTAACCTTATATATATATATATTATATATATTTTTTTTAAGTGAAGATTGGTGAAAGTTAGGTTTGCACTTCAATCCCAATAGGGAAATTCATCTTGGTTTAATAATTTGTGTCAAATAAAAACAAAGCTTATTTGAATGATTTCCTTGGCATTTCTAGTTTTTAAGAGAAAAAAATCGATTAAAATCGTAAATCGGATGTGGTGTGAAAAAAGAGATTTTATTTTTAGGCCATATCGCCCAGCCCTAACAGTGAGATATCTGAAAATAGTGTGTCAGACTGTGTTTGAGTGGTGGATTGATACTAGCTTATCTGAGGATGAGTGACAGTTTACCCAGAGGAGGAGTGACAGTTTACCCAGAGGATGAGTGACAGTTTACCCAGAGGATGAGTGACAGTTTACCCAGAGGATGAGTGACAGTTTACCCAGAGGATGGATGAGTGACAGTTTACCCAGAGGGAGAGTGACAGTTTACCCAGAGGATGAGTGACAGTTTACCCAGAGGATGAGTGACAGTTTACCCAGAGGGAGAGTGACAGTTTACCCAGAGGAGGAGTGACAGTTTACCCAGAGGGAGAGTGACAGTTTACCCAGAGGATGAGTGACATTTACCCAGAGGATGAGTGACAGTTTACCCAGAGGGAGAGTGACAGTTTACCCAGAGGATGAGAGACAGTTTACCCAGAGGGAGAGACAGTTTACCCAGAGGATGAGTGACAGTTTACCCAGAGGGAGAGTGACAGTTTACCCAGAGGATGAGTGACAGTTTACCCAGAGGATGAGTGACAGTTTACCCAGAGGATGGATGAGTGACAGTTTACCCAGAGGATGGATGAGTGACAGTTTACCCAGAGGAGGAGTGACAGTTTACCCAGAGGATGAGTGACAGTTTACCCAGAGGATGAGTGACAGTTTACCCAGAGGATGAGTGACAGTTTACCCAGAGGGAGAGTGACAGTTTACCCAGAGGGAGAGTGACAGTTTACCCAGAGGATGGATGAGTGACAGTTTACCCAGAGGATGAGTGACAGTTTACCCAGAGGATGAGTGACAGTTTACCCAGAGGATGAGTGACAGTTTACCCAGAGGATGAGTGAGTTTACCCAGAGGATGAGTGACAGTTTACCTAGAGGGAGAGTGACAGTTTACCCAGAGGATGAGTGACAGTTTACCCAGAGGATGAGTGACAGTTTACCCAGAGGATGAGTGACAGTTTACCCAGAGGGAGAGTGACAGTTTACCCAGAGGAGAGACAGTTTACCCAGAGGAGGAGAGACAGTTTACCCAGAGGAGGAGAGACAGTTTACCCAGAGGATGAGTGACAGTTTACCCAGAGGGAGAGTGACAGTTTACCCAGAGGATGAGTGACAGTTTACCCAGAAGATGAGTGACAGTTTACCCAGAGGATGAGTGACAGTTTACCCAGAGGGAGAGTGACAGTTTACCCAGAGGATGGGCGACAGTTTACCCAGAGGATGAGTGACAGTTTACCCAGAGGGAGAGTGACAGTTTACCCAGAGGATGAGTGACAGTTTACCCAGAGGGAGAGTGACAGTTTACCCAGAGGAGGAGTGACAGTTTACCCAGAGGGAGAGTGACAGTTTACCCAGAGGATGGGTGAGTTTACCCAGAGGGAGAGTAATAATAATAATAATAATACATTTCATTTGTAACGCACACCCTACCTTCCTGAGAATCTCAGCATGCTACAGAGTTAAAAAGAATCAAATTAAAATATATATATAAAAAAAGAAGAACACATAGCAGAACAACATATGATAAGACATAATTAAAAACTAATAAAAGGCCTTGCTAAAAAGGTAGGTCTTGAGTCCACGTTAAAAAGTGTCAACAGTTTGTGGTGATCTCAGGTGGTTGGGGAGAGCAATCCACAGTCTGGGTGTGGCCGAGCAGAAGGCAGCTTAGTCCTGGGGGCTTTAAAGTGACAGTTTACCCAGAGGGAGGAGAGACAGTTTACCCAGAGGAGGAGAGACAGTTTACCCAGAGGAGGAGAGACAGTTTACCCAGAGGATGAGTGACAGTTTACCCAGAGGATGAGTGACAGTTTACCCAGAGGATGAGTGACAGTTTACCCAGAGGAGGAGAGACAGTTTACCCAGAGGATGAGTGACAGTTTACCCAGAGGATGAGTGACAGTTTACCCAGAGGATGAGTGACAGTTTACCCAGAGGGAGAGTGGATGAGTGATAGCTTACCCAGAGGGAGAGTGACAGTTTACCCAGAGGGAGAGTGGATGGGTGATAGCTTACCCAGAGGGAGAGTGACAGTTTACCCAGAGGGAGAGTAGATGAGTGATAGCTTACCCAGAGGGAGAGTGACAGTTTACCCAGAGGGAGAGTAGATGAGTGATAGCTTACCCAGAGGGAGAGTGACAGTTTACCCAGAGGGAGAGTGGATGGGTGATAGCTTACCCAGAGGGAGAGTGACAGTTTACCCAGAGGGAGAGTGGATGAGTGATAGCTTACCCAGAGGGAGAGTGACAGTTTACCCAGAGGGAGAGTGGATGAGTGATAGCTTACCCAGAGGGAGAGTGACAGTTTACCCAGAGGGAGAGTGGATGAGTGATAGCTTACCCAGAAGGAGAGTGGAGGCCCGAGAGCTGGTAGAGGATGTCGATCTCCATGGGAGTGATCTGTCCAAACTTGTTAGCAGCGTGAATAAACTCCTCTACAGAGAGAGAAAGAGTGAGAGTGAGAGGGGGGGGGGGGGGGGGGGGGGGTGAATGGTTCACACATACATAACATTCTTATATGTTATATATCTCAAGTTCAAGTTTTATTTGTCTAATATATCTGTGGCTAATGGTTGTGATATTTGGACGTCTCAGACATGTTCATGAACGAGCCGTCAGTGGCTCAATAATGGTAAATAATAATATTAGCCCATCATAGAAAATTGCAGAATAACCAGCAGGATTTTGTTCAGTCTCTGCCGTAATTGAAACGTTCAAATAATTTAATCCTATGTATGTACAGTCAGGTTCATAAATATTTGGACATTGGCTGACCCCTATTATTCGAATAGTCGACTAATCGATCGAAAGGAGCCGTAGTCGACTGCCAACCTCTTAGTCGAATGCAAAAAAAATCAAAATATTATAAAAAAAAAAAATTTATCATTCTTTCCAAAAGAAAAAGAGGCCTAGAAGCGTGACTAACGCTAATGGCACGCATACCAGAGGCTAACTGCCGACGACAACAGGCACAGAGGCACTGAAAGAGGATTTCACCCGTCTAATGAACACACTAATCAGTGGACCAATTGCATGCTTTCGCAGGACAAGAAGCCTTCCGTCGACTCCTTCAGACATTAATCACCCCCAAAGCCCAAATGGAATGATATAAAAAAAAAATTAAGATATATATATTATACTTTTTTTTCTTCTTTCTTCGGCTAATTTCGTCGACTACAAGTCGACTATACAAATCCGTAGTCGGGGACAGGCCTAGGACATTGACACTGAATTTTGTCTCTGTACACCACCGCAATGGACTTGAAATTAAGCAATCAAGATGTGCTTTAAGTGCAGACTTTCAGCTTTAATTTGAGGGTAAGGTACATCCAAATCTGGTGAACAGTGTAGGAATTACAACTTGAACAGTTTCAACATGTGCCCCCCCCCCCCTTTTTTTTTAAGGGACCAAAAGTAACTGGACAAACTAACGATCCATAAATCAAATTGTCACTTTTAACACTTGGTTGCAAATCCTTTGCAGTCAATGACAGCCTGAAGTCTGGAACCAGACGCTGTCAACGTCCAAATATTTATATTTTTGTACCCATCTTTTTTTTTTATCCACTTTTTCTCCCATTTTCTATATTTTCTCCCATCCCAATTTCGTATCATCCAATTCAACCCTCCCCTGTCACGAACGCTGTTTCTTGCCTCCCACAAGCCGGCTGCAATGTGGACTAAGTCATACATAGCACAAGTCCCCTCCGGTACTTGAGGTAACAGCAGTCGCATCTTTTCACCTGCGCAGCTCGATCTCTCAGTGTCGAGGAGTAACGCGTGGGAGGCTCACGCTGCCCCCGACACTTCCTGATTCTACTGCGCAGGCGCACCAACCGACTTGTAGGAGTCGCTTGTTCACAACGTTCGATCCCCACCCTTCAGTTTCCCTCCCCGTAATACGGCCAATGTGTATTACTGCGGACGACCAGCTAAACTGAAAACAATGTGGAGAGCTGGATTCGAACACGCGAATCCTAGCGTCTCCACACTGGTGGCGAGTGCCTTGCCCACTACACCACCTAGCCGCCCATTTTTGTACCCATCTTTAGTGGTTCTGAGCGAGTGATGAGCCGTCCAGTTTTGGGGTTACAGTGGATCTCTTGCAGTCTGTAGCCACGTATGTGCGTGTGTACGTGTATGTACGTGCGTGTGTGTGTGTACGTGTATGTACGTGCGTGTGTGTGTGTGTGTAGGTGCGCGAGTACCTTTGGTGACCAGCGTGTCCTTGCGCGTGCCGGCCAGCGTGCTGTAGATCTTGCGGATGAGCTCCATGTTGTTAAGGAGGGCGTTGAAGGCATTGAAGTAGGAGAAGCTGACCATGTGAGCAATGGTGCCCCCTGCAGCCTGGGAGAAGAACAACAACAGCGTTCATCACTGACGGCACCATTGATCTCACTGTAAAGAAGGTCACTTGCTTGTTTGTTTTTAATATTTCTTATACACCTCTCAGCCTGGGGCACCAGTCGGGCTCATATCAGATTACTGCCAACAGATTCAATTGGCATGGTCCAAATTGTCTTATGCAATTTTAAAATTGTACAGTGTTTATTTCTCCAAAGCAAGTCTGCATATAAGCATAGAATCTGTTGAACAACAACGCAGCTTTGTTACAGTAATTACAGGGTGCAGCCTTCCGTTAGGAGCATAGCGTTCCTTACCCTTTGATGTCTGCCAAGAAATGTCTGCAGCTTTTGTGAGTGCAAGTGAGGAAACATTTAATATGAAAACATACAACGCTTGAAGTTTGAGGAGTTACATGCTAGCTTGAAGTTTGAATAGTTACATGCTAGCCTGAAGTTTGAATAGTTACATGCTAGCCTGAAGTTTGAGGAGTTACATGCTAGCTTGAAGTTTTAAGAGCTACATGCTAGCCTGACATTTGAAGTTACATGCTAGCCTGAAGTTTGAAGAGTTACATGCTAGCTTGAAGTTTGAAGAGTTACATGCTAGCTTGAAGTTTGAAGAGTTACATGCTAGCTTGAAGTTTGAAGAGTTACATGCTAGCTTGGTGTTTGAAGAGTTACATGCTAGCTTGAAGTTTGAAGAGTTACATGCTAGCCTGATGTTTGAAGAGTTACATGCTAGCCTGGAGTTACATGCTAGCCTGACGTTTGAAGAGTTACATGCTAGCCTGAAGTTTGAGGAGTTACATGCTAGCTTGAAGTTTGAAGAGTTACATGTTAGGCTGAAGTTTGAAGAGTTACATGCTAGCTTGAAGTTTGAAGAGATACATGCTAGCCTGAAGTTTGAAGAGTTAAATGCTAGCCTGAAGTTTGAGGAGTTACATGCTAGCTTGAAGTTTTAAGAGCTACATGCTAGCCTGAAGTTTGAAGTTACATGCTAGCCTGACATTTGAAGTTACATGCTAGCCTGATGTTTGAGGAGTTGCATGCTAGCCTGATGTTTGAGGAGTTACATGCTAGCTTGAAGTTTGAAGAGTTACATGCTAGCCTGAAGTTTGAAGAGTTACATGCTAGCCTGACATTTGAAGTTACATGCTAGCCTGAAGTTTGAGGAGTTACATGCTAGCCTGAAGTTTGAGGAGTTACATGCTAGCCTGAAGTTTGAAGAGTTACATGCTAGCCTGACGTTTGAAGAGTTACATGCTAGCCTGAAGTTTGAAGAGTTACATGCTAGCCTGAAGTTTGAAGATACATGCTAGCCTGATGCTTGAAGAGTTACATGCTAGCTTGAAGTTTGAAGAGTTACATGCTAGCTTGAAGTTTGAAGAGTTACATGCTAGCCTGATGCTTGAAGAGTTACATGCTAGCCTGAAGTTTGAAGATACATGCTAGCCTGATGCTTGAAGAGTTACATGCTAGCTTGAAGTTTGAAGAGTTACATGCTAGCTTGAAGTTTGAAGAGTTACATGCTAGCCTGATGCTTGAAGAGTTACATGCTAGCCTGAAGTTTGAAGTTACATGCTAGCTTCAAGTTTGAAGAGTTACATGCTAGCTTCAAGTTTGAAGAGTTACATGCTAGCTTCAAGTTTGAAGAGTTACATGCTAGCCTGAAGTTTGAAGTTACATGCTAGACTGATGCTTGAAAAGTTACATGCTAGCCTGAAGTTTGAAGTTACATGCTAGCCTGAAGTTTGAAGTTACATGCTAGCTTCAAGTTTGAAGAGTTACATGCTAGCTTGAAGTTTGAAGAGTTACATGCTAGCTTCAAGTTTGAAGAGTTACATGCTAGCTTGAAGTTTGAAGAGTTACATGCTAGCCTGATGCTTGAAGAGTTACATGCTAGCCTGAAGTTTGAAGTTACATGCTAGCTTCAAGTTTGAAGAGTTACATGCTAGCTTCAAGTTTGAAGAGTTACATGCTAGCTTCAAGTTTGAAGAGTTACATGCTAGCTTCAAGTTTGAAGAGTTACATGCTAGGGAAAGATACGACTGGTTTTTGTTATGATTTTAACAGGATAAGTACTATGTAAACACCTTTAATTCAGGCAAAGTGGTGTTTTACACCGAAGGTGTCTGGACAAGCCCATTTCACATGCATTTATACCGTGGTAGGTGTAAAATGATTGACAGCTCAGGCGTTATCTACTATCCGAGGACAGGCCTGTTCTGGGGGGGGGGGGGGGGGGGAGAACTGTTCGATATGGATCAAAGGGGGTCGCTATGGTGACCAGAGACAGGTGCCAGGCAACAGCTTTGATAACGACAGAGAGACGAAGTGAGTTGCACAGAGCTCAAGGTCGGATAGCATTCCTGAAATTAATAACAACCACACTCAGTAGACAGACAGTGCCCCCCCGGGGGAGGGGCGAGGCTGGACAGACAGAGGAGAGAGAGACGGGGAGCGACCATTTAAGATAACGAACCGACAGAAAGCTGTGGGCTCTTCCGGTCGAAGTCAGTTGGGTCTGGACAGCGAGACAGAACAATCGGATAGAGAGAAAGGCAGCCCTCCTGAGGGAGGGTTGGGGGGAGGGGAGAGAGCGAGCTAGAGAGAGAATGAGACAGATATAGATATTTTCTTAAGACTTGTTTTTCCTCCTTCATTTCATTCTGTATTAGACCTGTTTTTTTATGTAAATAAACATCCTTTTTGATATAACAGTCAGAGTCAGTGTACGATTGTTCCAAATGCACCGGGGGAATAGATAGTGGTGTCTTAGCCACAAATTCCACCACAAACGATTGCCTCGATGGAAAAAAATTCAAAACACAACGCAGACGGCAGATATGGCATGGACAAAGGCTGATAACGATCGACGACCCGGCTGAAACACCGTTTTCTAACATTAGCTTGCCTTGAAGCTTGAAGAGTTACATGCTAGTTTGAAGAGTTACATGTTAGCTTGAAGTTTGAAGTGTTACATGTTAGCTTGAAGTTCGAAGAGTTACATGTTAGCTTGCCTTGAAGTTCGAAGAGTTACATGTTAGCTTGAAGTTCGAAGAGTTACATGTTAGCTTGAAGTGTTACATGTTAGCTTGAAGTGTTACATGTTAGCTTGAAGTTTGAAGAGTTACATGTTAGCTTGAAGTGTTACATGTTAGCTTGAAGTGTTACATGTTAGCTTGAAGTGTTACATGTTAGCTTGAAGTGTTACATGTTAGCTTGAAGTTCGAAGAGTTACATGTTAGCTTGAAGAGTTACATGTTAGCTTGAAGTGTTACATGTTAGCTTGAAGTGTTACATGTTAGCTTGAAGTGTTACATGTTAGCTTGAAGTTCGAAGAGTTACATGTTAGCTTGAAGTGTTACATGTTAGTTTGAAGTGTTACATGTTAGCTTGAAGAGTTACATGTTAGCTTGAAGTTCGAAGAGTTACATGTTAGCTTGAAGTGTTACATGTTAGCTTGGAGTGTTACATGTTAGCTTGAAGAGTTACACGTTAGCTTGAAGTTCGAAGAGTTACATGTTAGCTTGAAGTGTTACATGTTAGCTTGAAGAGTTACATGTTAGCTTGAAGTTTGAAGTGTTACATGTTAGCTTGAAGTGTTACATGTTAGCTTGAAGTGTTACATGTTAGCTTGAAGTGTTACATGTTAGCTTGAAGAGTTACATGTTAGCTTGAAGTTTGAAGTGTTACATGTTTGCTTGAAGTTTGAAGTGTTACATGTTAGCTTGAAGTGTTACATGCTAGCTTATTCCAGTACAAGCAGAGCGTTAGGTTATACAAGTTTCTTGTGTCAGAAGATGTGTGCAGACATCTTTATCTTGCATTGCAGTATAGTAGGTTTGTCTAGGGCTGGGCGATATGGCCTAAATATGATATCATGATATTTTCAGACCTTTCGGCGATACACATCACGATGTTTTTCCTTTTTCCCCCAAACAATTCATTATGAGGCTTACCAAGACAGTATTTGAGTTTGCAAGCTAACATTAAAGACAAAAGACACATGCATTTAGCATTTTTATATTATATATTAGATTTAGATTATATATTGCATATATTTAGCATTTTTATGAACCCTTATGTAAAAAATCCGAAAGTCTTTTTCTGGTCTTCATCCTCCAGTCCACTGTTGTTGTATTGAGCTGTACTGTATTGTACCCATTCTGCAATCTGTTAATAAAGTTATCAATCAGACAAATGTATAGAAAAGCTTTTATTATAACCATATAACAAATTATATTATTGTTTATGAAAATGTTTTAGCCCTATGCCTGACTTTATTATTTTAGGCATGGCAACAAATAAAAATAAATAAAATATTAAATAAATAAATAGGCTACACGTCTCTCTTTTTGTGTTACAAATTGTGCTCACCGATATGTACAGTACATAGGCCTCTTTACTTACTTAAAAAAGGAAACATCAAGAAATATGTTTATGGTATTCCACCATGCCATGTGTGTGTTTTTATTTTATAATGCTCATGAGTCATGATTATTGCTGAAGTCTGAGTCATACAATACTCACTGGCTTTCATAACCTAACAGACTAACTTGTCTTGCTCAAGACTTGTTTATGAGTTTTAACCCATTCTCTGCCACGCTTATATCCATCTCTGCCAGCACTGTAAGTCTATGGAGATGTTCACCTTCTTTGCAAGGCTATAACTTTTTAAATTGTATTGCTAAATTGACATTACTATGGCCCATTCAACATCGATTATCTATCGTTCAGGATGTAGGAACGTTTTACTTTTTCATTCACACATTCATACGAAAATACCGTCTAGAGTATAAATATGTTTTTATCGTTTTCTGCAGTATTTCCCAGAACGTGAGATATAGGCACAAATGCTGCATATATTAGATCATCAAATGCAGTTTGATACCGATCGACGCTATATAAAAAATGTCAACTGTACATGGTCCTACACGTTATGACTGATCATGCGCGGGTGAACGGGGGGGGGGGGGGGGGTCGTTTATAATTCTGTGATAGTCGTTAGATGCTTCATGTAGTATGGGTGATTATTGATCAGAGCAGTTTGTATCGAAAATGATAAACAAAAACGCTGAAACTCACGTCAGTCTCCTCGTACCGTTGGGCGATGAGAGTGGAGCAAACAGATCCCAGTTATGTGGTGGGGATCGAGGCGATCCATTTCCGGTTTGTATATTACTAATACACGCCCAAATCATGTAGATTATTGAGTTATGGCAAAGATCCATATCCACGGTGTGTGTATCGAGTCCCGCGACAATAAACGAGTGGCCGGACGGAATAGGGAGACGCACCGGGATCACAAGAGATCCACTTCCGGTTGCAACTCGCCGATCAGCCACCAGGTGGCAGTATTGAAGCGTTGCAGAGTTGTGCTGGCTCACACAGCATCCGACAAGGCTCCGTGAGTGAAATATGAATACCATGGCGAAAATATGAAATTATGATCAGAATCACGTCGTACGCCGTTATTGGCAGAATTCGCATGAACTTGAAACCTGTTGTACGACGTTATTGGCGGGGAAAGGGTTAATAAGAGAGCACTATGTCTCTCAACCAAAGCAATGCATGGTAGACGGCAACAGAACAATTTTGATTTCATTTCATTGTAGGTATGATGAATTATCAATAATCCACTTGATATTGGCATAGCGGAGATTGTGCTCGTCACCAATGCAAGAGGCTGCGGTCTCGACTTCCGGAGAGTCAGCATTGCCTTGGCTCGGGCTGATCGCTATACTAACTCGTTTGGCTGAGTTAGGGGGAGGGGAGCCGTGGGTGGGTCCTGGGCATTGTAGACAGCGACCCCTACAGTTCGGTCGGGGCGCCTGCTCAGCGAAGGTAGGGTCTGGTGAGAGGTAGTGCGGCCTCCCACACGTTACACTCTCCCGGTGGGAATCTGCGCGGCCAGGCTGGCTGCCGGTTGGCTGCACATGTGTCGGAGGAAAGCGGACCAACAGTAGGGGAAAGTGCGCAACAACCAGGAAGGGGGTTGGGAATTGGCATAACGACTAACAGTGGGATGGGAGAAAAATCGGAAAAAGAAGGAGGGGGAAAAAGATAATAAAAAAAAAAATAATAATAATAATCCACTTGATAAAGTAAAATTGGATGCAACCTAATAACACCACAGCTTGAGTCGAGTGGAAACGGGTGAGTGAGTGACAAGCTTCTAAAAGTGAAAGTAAATAAAAACACAAGGTACAACTGAAGGCTAAATATTGGGTCCTCCTCTGATGGTCCACAGGAGCAGATTGATGCATTTTTATTGAATAAAAACACTATGCAGGTGCAGATGATGCTCTGTGAGTTTGCTTTAAAAGTCAAAACATTTGTATTGCTGCACGCAGATGAGGCGCGCTCGATTTCAATCACAGGCCAGCTGTTGTGCTTGGTATCCGAGTGTTGTGGGGAGTTTTGTTCCGCGTCACGCTCCTCCGTGTTTGTTTGTTATTCCAGCACATGTGCGCAGGGTCAGGGGTTACAGGGTCAAGGGGTTACAGGGTCAGGAATGAAGTAAAATACCGACATAAAGCAATTCCGCAGCTTTTTTGCGACAATAGCGAGAGAAACGGTAAGAGGGAAAATATCTCGTCCCACGATGTCCCTCGTCATATTGAACTGCCCAACTCCCAGAGGCATCAGCAGCTTTAAGCTGAATGTTTCAACAACAAAGAAATGATAGATAAATAATCATGTAAATAATAATGTGTGCGTGTGCTTGAAAAGTGATGCAGAGCTTACTCTATTTCTGCCGAGCAGGTGAACTCACTCTTGCAGTAGGCAACTCAGAAGTTGCCTACTGCAGCTTTAACCCTTTCACTACCACACTACCAACGGGTTAACCCTTTCACTGTGACAATACAGAAGGTTAACCCTTCTCACTGCCACACGACAAAGGATTAACCCTTTCCCCACCACACTACAGAAGGTTAACCCTTTTCACTAGTGAAAGGGTTAACCTTCTGTAGTGTGGTGGTGAAAGGGTTAAGTCAACGAAAACGAAATAGCCATGAGACTGAGAAGACAGAAATGTATGTTAGCCTACCCTCCCTAGGCCTCTAGGTCTGACAACTTACAACTTAATTGAAAGATTAGATCAGTCGATAGCTCCAACAGTAGCCCTGCTGTATGACCCTCCAGCAGGGCTACACACGTCACACACACCTCTCCTGATCCATCACACAATGCAGACCCCCCCCCCCCCCCCCCCGAGCGGGTTTACAACCATTTCTGGAAATTGTGGATCATCTCTGAATGTTTGTCATACAACAGTGTGATGTGAGGTAGCATCACAACTGTTTATAGATAAAACATGGATCTACCTACAGATCTACCCATGTTTGAGTTATAGTTGTACTTTGAACTTATAATTTACAAAGGCAATCCCAGCAGCAAGGACTTAGGTCGCTTTCACACAGGGGCTGTTTGGTCCGGACTTTCGGACCAGAATTCGATAGTCCGGTTTTTCGGGTCTGTGTGAATGCGCGTCGAACTCGGTCCGCGGACCAAGCAGGCGAACTCTAGTCCGCCTGAAAACGTAGGTCTCGGTTCGGCTTCAGCGGACCAAACGCGAACCAAATATAGGAAGTGATTATTATTACCACTGCTTGCAGCACTCACTGCAAAACAAGCACACTGCATCTAATCTCTCTATCTATCTATCTATCTATCTATCTATCTATCTATCTATCTATCTATCTATCTATCTCTCTCTCTATCTATATATCTAACTGTGCATCTTGGGAAGAAGGAAGAAAAACGCGGCTTATTATTATTACCGAGGCGCACGGCATTAATAATGGATCAATGCCACGTCAATACTATTATTATTATTATATTATTATTATTGGTCTACAAGTTGTTTAGCGAGAGGATGGTGGTAATGTGCTTCAATAGAACAATGGATCAATGCCATGTCAAAACTCGCTCCGCTGATCTGGAGGGCTCGCAGACAGTCCACACACACGCGCGCGCACACACGGCTTGCAGCCACACACACATTTCCACTGTCCAATAGACAAGCGCCCTTTTCGACCGCGTGACATTGTTCAGAAGGTCTTGGTCCGCCTCACAGATTTCTCTATGTGAACGCAGGCGAACCAAATGAAGAATGCAACAATGTTACAACTTCACCCCCAGAACCGCACCGAGTCCACCAAAACTATATGTGAAAGCGACCTTACTGTGACCCATTTAACCCCCCCCCCCCCCCCCTGTCCCTCTCAGTCTCCGTCTCTCTCATCTCGACCTAGACCCCTGGCAGCAACTCCTGTCTCTCTCATATCCACCCCCCCCCCCCCCAGACGCTCCCACTCACCGACACCAGGTTCTCCTCCACGAAGGGCGTGAGCATGTGGTGCCTGATGGTGGCCATGATGTCGCTGAAGTCCATGGCGGAGATGGAGCCGCTCTTGTTGTGGTCCTTCTGGGCAAACGCCTGGCGGGCATGTTCAAGCTGCAGCTCCTACAGAGACAACCAGGCTTCAGTGTGTGTGTGCATGTGTGTATATTTGTGTGTGTGTGTGTGTATATATTTGTGTGTGTGTGTGTATATATTTGTGTGTGTGCATGCGTGTGTATATTTGTGTGTATGTGTGTGTGTGTGTGTGTATATTTGTGTGCGTGGGTATTTGTCTGTGTATTTGTGTGTACATTTGTGTGTGTATATCCGTGTATATATTTGTGTGTGTGAGTCTGTGTATTTGTGTGTAATTTATCTACACACAATAATGTGATTGAGTTATTTTCAGCTTTTAATTAACAGTATTATTGATGGCCTGATATTTAAACCAAAATGAGATATATATACAGTATACTGTATATACCGTAATTCCTCTAATAGTGACCCGGGCTTGTATTTGCTTAAACTGTAGCGGGTACCAGGCTTTTATTAGGAGGAGGCATGTATAAGAGAGAGGCCTATATTTTAAACAGATCATAATGAATAAATCAACATTTTGTGTCAGTTTGAACCCAGTAAAATGTACTGGGTTAATTTATTGAAACCAAGTACTGTATGAAATAGTAAACAGTGCAATTACAGGTGGTCACTGGTCATTTCAACGTTTTCTAAGTGAAATCAAGTAACTTTACCTTAGCAGCTCAGTATGCAGCTCAGTATATTAGTAACCCGGCTTGTATTAGGAGGTCGGCTTATAATTGCTTAGCTCAAGAGCGCACCCGGCCATTAATAGAGACCCGGTTAGTAATTGAATACCGGTCACTATTAGAGGAATTACGGTATATCATGATTTATTTGCAGAAATCTTGCAATTCTGTTGAAAATCAGACATTCAGCCCAAATGGAATGTTCCTTTGTTTCATAAGTACTTTTCGACTCAGTCACTATTTGGGGTCAGCTCTAGTACACGTGCATATCTTTTGTCAGTCAAATGTGTGTACCGGTAGTTCCATGGTGTGTGTGTGTGTGTGTGTGTGTGTGTGTGTGTGTGTGTGTGTGTGTATGTGTGTGTGTGTGTGTGCATGTGCGTGTGTGTGTGTGCGTGTGCATGTGTGTGTGTGTGTGTGTGTGTGTGTGTGTGAATACCTGCAGGAACTGGGAGAACTCGAGGTAGCTGAGGCGTTTCTTGCGGTCGTGCCCAAAGTGCAGGCGGATGAACTCGCAGTCCCAGTTGAAGGGAATGTGGTGATGCACCGTGGTCTGGCTGAAGATGTCCCGCACATTTGCTGGGAGACACACAAACAACACACAACTGACAATCAATTCAATCAAACAATTTGACAATCAAATAATCAAACAATTTAATGTACAAAGCACATAAGCACTCACTTCCAAGTTGCATTCAGGACTTGTTCCAAACTAGAGAGAGCCGGTATAAACTTAGGGGAACTTGTAAGTAAAAATGTGTAGTTCGATATACATTTAAGAAATTATTCAAATATAAGGTGATACATAAATATAAAACCTTATTATCCAAATTATATTTGATTATAACATAACTGTATTAAAATCGTGACAAAGAAAAGATATATATAAAAAACAAATAAATAAATGTGTTTTGTATATAAAACTATGAAACTTTTGTAACCTTTTGTTTTTGCTAAATTATGTACTGCAGTGTTTTTTTTTTTTTTGTAAATAATGTAATGTAAAAAGGGTAGGCAATTATAAGCCTCGGCTTCAGCCTACACCTTTTTGGTAATTTTCTTTCTTTTATAAATGTTCTACTACTGTACATTGCTTTGTAAAAGAAGACGGAAATAAAATCATTCATTCAAACCAAAATTATTATCAGTTAGCCAAAAACAACACACTATATGTAGCGTTTTTTTTTTTTTTTACCAATCACTGTGAGTGAGTGAGTGAAATTATGTAAGAATGCAAGTGAGTCCATGTGTGATGTAAATCACACTTAAGTCCTACGAATAATCCGGTTAGCAATGTCACATAACTGTAAAGAATTAGGAAATCTCTCTCCACACAGCACCACAAAAAACATACAGACGTTGACGCATGCATACACACACACACATACTGTACACTGGTCTGGTCTGGTCCACTCCCACCCCCCCCCCCCCCCCCACACACACACACACACACACACAGGTCCATACCAAAGGAGATGTCTCCGGTCCCAGTCTTATCGAACAGCTGGAAGGCTACTATGAAGAGGGCATCTGGTACACACAGCACCGACTCAAACGCCAAGAACTCCTGGAAGGAGATCAGCCTGCAGTGGCGTGAGAGGAACAGTGTTAAACACGCACATCATCATCATCAACCTGCAGTGGCGTGAGAGGAACAGTGTTAAACATGCACATCATCATGACAACAATAATACAAAAGAACAATAAAACACATGGACACACCATATCAACATTCATAAAGCGGGGCCAGTCTGAGAGGCAAAAGAAAATGTCTTCCCAAATACATTCAGGTTGGGAGAAGGCCATGCAGTTGTTCCTCCAGACAGCAGCGGTCTACAGCGACATCTTTACATTTAGTCATTCAGCTGAAACGCTTTTATCCAAAGCGACTTACAAGTTCTGTACGACAAGTCATCAGGAAGGGCACAACTCTATGAGCTGAGTAACAATGTTCATCAAAGTGTTGAGTGCTACAGTGTAGGTTAGTATATTAGGACAAGTGCATGACAGTAAAGTTAGTTAGGGTTATATATATATATTTTCTTTTTTTTTCATTTCAGATTTTTTGCTGCAATGTGGCCAAAATCTGATTTAGTTTGCTCATAAATTCATAATGTGACTCAGATCAGTTTTTTTCATGTCAGCGTGAACAACGCAAATCAAATGGAATCTGATATTTTCGGATCATCATAACGTAGTCTTAAATCAGATACAGATCCGATTCTTTGCAACGCGACCTCCGTCTGAAATATGCATGTCGGAATTCATGTGACTTTTACGTCACTCTAGATTGTGATCACAATTCTGCGCTGGCGAGGGTCACTGTGAATACCGACATGGAAGAAGACAGCTGTGATGGAGGTGGTCAGTGGAGGGACAGTGAGGTGTTTTACCTCATTATTGTTGGAGTGATACTTCTGTACAAGCAAAAGCATTTGCGCATGCGGGTCAGTTCAGGAGCTGGGTTCCCACAGACATTGCTAAATGAAATTCAAGGACCTTTAAGTACTTTTCCAAGTACTATTTTTCATTTCCAAGGATGTCACTCGAAGGATACAATTCAGTTTTAATTAAATGCTGTTTTTTTTAAGCATCTTCTTGGCCTACTTGCCAGCTAGAGCATCACGCGTGAATAAATGAGGAAAAGCAGTTGGAGCTCGCGAGACAGGGACTCGTCACATTTTATTAAAACAGAAGAAAAAAAGCGATTTCTTGATTCAGAACAATTTGATTATGGATGAACAAAACATTCAATGCGAATGGTTGATTTGAATTTCAAGGACTTTTTAAGCACCTTGTTAAAAATCAAGCACTTTAAGCACTTCAATGACCTTGTGCGAACCCTGTGATATTGAATCTGATATTGGTCACATTTAAGAAATTAGGTGAAAATGTTTATCTGAGCAATAAATCAGAATTGAGCACTAAGGCTTCAATCAATCAATAAATGTTTATTTATATAGCACATTTACAACAGTTGTGACTGTACCAAAGTGCTTCACAGATAAAACATAGAGCAAAGAAGAAAATACATATACAAAACATATACTAAATATAAAAGTGCAAAAAGTGCAAATACAAATAAGTGCAGATAGAAATAAAAACTAAAGAAGAATAAAAGAAAGAAAAGTGGGGGCGGTCAGGTGGCGTAACGGAGATTGCATTCGTCACCAACACCGGAGACGCTGGATTCGCCTGTTCGAATCCAGCTCACAGCTCCGGGGTTGTCACCAGCTTGGCTGGCCGTTCACACTAATACAATTGGCAGTATTAGAGGGTGGGAGAAGCTGGCGGGGTGGGTCCGGGTCGTTGTAAACAGCGACTCCTACAGTTCGGTCGGGGCGCCTGCTCAGCGCGGATAGGATCTAAGTGGGATAGTGTGACCCTTCCACACGCTACACCCTCTCAGTGAGAGTCCGCGCTGCCAGGTGAAAAGAAGCGGTTGATTGTCTGGACGTGTGTCGGAGGAAGCACGTGATAGCCTCCACTCTCCCAGACCGACTGTGGGGGGTAAGTGCGCAGCGACCAGGAAGGGGATTGGGAATTGGCATAACGACTAACATTGGGATGGGAGAAAATCGGAGGAAAAAGGAGGGAGAAAAAAAAAAAAAAAAAAAAAAAAAAAAATAAGTGCAGTAGAATACAAAATAAGGCATAAAAGGACTAAAAGTAACGACATAGGAGGCAGGCTCAGCTCTGGGCGAAGGCCAGGGAGAATAGATACGTCTTAAGCTGGGACTTAAAGACCTCAAGGGTCTGGGCTGACCACCTGATGTGGAAGGGGAGGCTATTCCACAGTTTAGGGGCGGCTATGGAAAAAGCTTGCAGTGTGACGGTAGCCATGATGACACGTAAGCGTGTTTATGACTCAAACAAAGATGCGTCTCCTTAGCCGAGTTGTAGATTACAGATTAGAAGGAACGTGGCTGACGTGAACGATGCTGCTTTCAAGGTTAGGAGGAGTCACCTCTGAATCCACAACACACACATAAACGGGGGCGCACACTAGAATGCTTTAAGGGGTTAACAGAGCCGGTTGACGATAACGCATCAATACACAAGCCCTCTTAGCTGCCAGAGTTGTACCCCTTCCTGGTGCCTTGTTGTACAGGAGGACTTGTAAGTCGCTTTGGATAAAAGTGTCAGCTAAATGACTAAATGTAAAGGGTTAACCTTCTGTCGTGTGGCAGTGATAGGGTTAAACACACACACGCCTGGAATATAAACAAAAAGGACTGAACGTGCAGACGGTACAAACAGCATGACCCTGTAATTCAGTGCGCTACTTGTGAAGGCCCAATCTTTCCCTTTTTTTCTTTTCTTTACAGTTTAAAACATCTAGTTTGTCCTTGAAGGAATAATGTGTTCCGAGTTGCGTTAATCATTAAACCCACAACGTACAGTTAGTGCCCCATTCGAGAGTCTGGTGCATGCGCACAGGTATGTGGGCACTGCACTCATACACTAGTTACCAGTAGGAGTTATATCTTATCTCCAAATGACTATTATGGCTACTGTTTGTTCGATATCATCCTAGTTAATCATGATAAGGTGTGTGTGTGTGTGTGTGTGTGTGTCAGGGTATCTGCAAGTTAAATGCAAGACTTTTTAAGACCTTTTACAAACACATACAGTAGCGACACTGAACTGGCGGCTGCACTTGCGCACCAATTTAACCACGACTTGAATATAAAAACATTTAATATATTTAATATTATTTTATCTCCCGACAGCCCCCCCCCCTTCCCCCCAAAATGTAATATCTGTGCAAATTAAATGTAAGACTTTTTAATACCTTTTAAGGCCTTAAATTGAGAATTATGAATTTAATACTTTTGAATACCCTGCAGATACCCTGGTGCACGTGTGCGCGCGTGCGTGTGTGCGTATCTGTAATGGCAAGCTAATGGTTTTGATATGTCAAATCCAGTCTCCAACATGTCGATAAAACATACCGTCTAAGTGTATTATCTAAACCCGTGTTGAACCCGTTGTATATTTGAATCTCATGCATAACTATTAATATTGCGGTAACGTACAGTTACGAACACATACCCGTCTTTGGTGGTGTCGGCCACGCCAGCGATCAGCTGCACGGTCTTGGGGTTGTGGTGGATCTGCGTGTGGAGCCCCAGGTATCTCTGGACGAAGTCTCCGGGGGTCATGAACTTCTCCCCATCCTCCAACACACTGGCATGCTGGGAAGGAGAGAACAGAGCCGTCGAGAGAGACCATGGGTTAATAATAACCCTTTCACTACCACTCTACCAAAAGGGTTAACCGTTTCACTGTGACAATACAGAAGGTTAACCCTTCCACTGCCACACGACAAAGGGTTTCACTACCAGTACACTACACACTACAGGTTAACCGTCTGTAGTGTGGTAGTGAAAGGGTTAACAGTCTGTAGTGTGTGTGGTAGTGAAAGGTTAACCTTCTGTAGCATGGTAGTGAATGCGGGTTAACGTCACAGCCCTTTACGTACTACAATTCACTCGATAAGACTTAAAAGATCCAGTACAATGGTGTTTTAATTCAGTCATCGTATTGCTTATTTTTGGACCGCTAATGTCATGAGTATCGTTTTTTTTTTTTTTCACGTACAATGTATCAGTTGATTTGTTATAAGTGTTTTAGTGCAGCCTCTCTGAGCACAGCCAACTCTCATAGGTTGAGGCGGGGCGGGGGCGTGGCCTTCTGTTCACTAGACATTGCTTGATTGTAGGGAGAGCACAGGGTCAGCACAGGGTCAGCACAGGGAGTGTCCTTCCACCACTCAGCTAGATGGGACTGATGGGCCAATCAGAGCAGAGATGGGACTGATGGGTCAATCAGGGTAACCAGTGTATATTGTGCAATATTTCAGAGGAAGCCAATTGGATATCTGAAATGGCTTGGTTTTGTTGATATCCAGGGGCATAGACATGGCTTTAATCGTCAATAACAACAACAGTTATATATCCTTTTGGGAAATTTTACATCAGCGTAGCTTCTTTTTTTTTTATCCACTTTTTCTCCTCCTATTTTCTTGTATTTTCCTCCAATCCCAATTTAGTCGTTATGCCAATTCCCGCCTGCCCTTCCTGGTCGTTTGCGCGCATTTCCCCCCCTACTTGCCGGTCTAAGGAGCCCTGAAGTCTATCACATGCTTCCTCCGATACATAAGAGACAGCCAGCAGCCTCTTTTCACCTGACAGCGAGGACTCTCATTGGTGAAGTGTAACGCGTGGCAGGGCACACTACCTCACCCAGATCCCTTCCTCGCTGTGCAGGTGCCCTGACCGACCTGTAGGAGTCGCCGTTTACAACGACCAGATTACCACCCACCGGCTTCCCTCCCTCTGACACTGCCAATTGTGTCACTATGACCAAGCCGGAGGCACCGCTGACAGCTGGATTCTATACCAGTGTCTCTGCGGTGGTAGACAGGTGCTTAGTCTGCTGCGCTACCCGGCCACCCTCATCACCGTAGCTTCGGTTAAAAAAAGATTGAAAAGAAACCAAACTCTTTTCATTGTACTGATTCTTTATGTTTTTTTTAGGTAGGTAACTGCTGGCATCATGGGTTCATAGCCCTTTGTTTACACTCCAATCCACGTGTTATCTCCCTAACTGGTGTAGATTCAGAGGGTGCCTGAGCCTGACTGCCATACTTTTTTTGCCTATACACTATACTGACCCAGTCAACAGTGACTTCACAACACCGTCAGTCATTCATCAAACACTCAAATTGCATGCAAGGAAACATACAGAGGACCCTGGCTAATTCTGGATTATGCCCCAACAATTGAACCCTTACACTGAAGAACCATATAAATCCATATAAATCATGCAGTTGCAGTTGTGAAGTTAATCTAAATCACTTGGGAGTGTGAATGTGATATATCACAAGGTACTCAACCTCTACTGTCTTTAACTATGAATGAACACAACTGTAGGTGCCTAAATGCCTAGTCTGGTATATTACAACAACACTAACTTACCATCTTTAGATAATAAAGTACTAATCATCTACCGTCTTTAACTATGAAAGAACACAACACTCTAAAACTTACCATCTTTAGATAATACAGTTTGAAAACACTGTTCCTCTGAAAACTTCAAACTGACTTATATGGTTCTTCATCCGAGGTACTCAATTATTGACTCAACAGCACTTGTACACGAGCACTTCTAGTAACCTCAGTCGGTAGTAGTAGTGAAACCATTTGCATTTAGTCATTTAGCTGACACTTTTATCCAAAGCGACTTACAAGTTCTGTACAACAAGTCAGCAGGAAGGGGTACAACTCTGGCAGCTAAGAGGGCTTGTGTATCAGATGTGTTATCGTCAACAGCTCTGTTAACCCCTTAACTGCCGCACTACCAAAACGGTTAACCCTTTCACTGCGACAATACACAGAAGGTTAACCCTTTCAATGCCACACGACAGCCGGTTAACCGTTTCACTGCCACACGACAGAAGGTTAACCCTTTACTACGGCGACCGTCGGTTGTGTGATAGTAAAGGGTTAACCTTCTGTCGTGTGGCAGTGAAAGGGTTAAAGACCCTGGCCAGTGACCCTGACCCATGTGATCAACATACAATTTCCTGAAGCACAACAACTGACCTACTACTACAATGACTTTAACAGTGTCACCATGCATGCATAGCATGACATTGTTCTACCTCCGGTCACAGTTTGGTCACAGTGTTGTTGTGTTGTGACTTGTGACCCCCATCTATGAGCTTCACACACCCCTATATTTAACACTTGCTTCTCAAATTAACATTATTACCACTTCTCACCGAGAGCTTGTCATATTAGTGTCTGACTGAGACATTAGTTCCAACATTATGCCTTTGATTAATTGATTGAAAACTTTATTAACAGATTGCAGAATGGGTACAATACAGTACGGCTCAATACACACAATTGTTAAGGGGATGCAGACCAGAGAAAGACTTTCGTCTTGTTTACATGATCAGGGTCCCCCATTTTCAATTCATAATGACATTTATGACATCATCATGACATACAGGTATACAGTACTGTTACATTTGCCTAATATGCATTACAACTATCGTCGATATGTGACAAGTTCTCGCTCGTCTGACACAGGTTTTTATTAATCAAATCAACATGTGGGCCCCCGCCTTACATGTTCGGCGCGCCACAGACACAAAATAAAGAGGCTACCGGGTATATTTAGAAGCTAAGACAAGGAGAGCACACAGAGAAACACGGCCCATACATTCATAGGGTGACATAGCAGAAAATACAATGTGGGCAACCCTCACACACACAAGCTAAACACTTTTGGAACACGACGACACACACACTCACACACACTCACACACACACACACACACACACACACACACACACACACACACACCTAACATATTCAGCTTGTGCAGGTAAGCTATTCAACCTATGTATACCCTACACATTGACAACTGCTGACCTGGCTGCACACATGTCAGCTTGTCACAAACACACACACCGAGCATGAAGCAGTATGTTGTATGACTATGTGAAGGCAGGGTACCTACTAGCTAGCTGCTAAAGTCACCCTCACACAGTCTCACAGCATGTCATGGTCATACTCACTCAAAAACAGTCTGCCCTTGAATGCTGTAGCGAAGTGTGACCCTGCGGAAAGCTTCCGTTCCTCCCCGTTATTCAAAACTGCTCAAAGAGGACGGACAAATTCAACCTTTACAGAGATGATTCAGTCTTCGTTTTGTTGCCTTTAGCTCAGCTGTCATTGGTGACTTTATGGTATGGAGTCGGATGAGGGAGATCGGAGTTGAAGCAACCAACCAACCAACCAAACCCCATCACTTCTGGTCACTCCACACAACCACTAGTAGCCTAAGCGGAGTAAGCGTGACCTCTAATCTTTAACCCCTGACCTCAGACATATATATAAAAAAAATTAAAAAAAAGGTCCACACAGCAGTGGGAATAGATCAAGATGTCAAATATCCGCTCTACACAGTCGTAGTTTGTTCTCCGGTAATGTCAACAACGACAGACTAACTGGTCCTAGGTCCGTGTCTGATATTCTAATGAAAACCACATGATGTCTGACTCAGTCCCTCTTGTGAAAACAGTTCCGACTCAGCTCAACTCTGCATCAAATCAGAAACACACAGACACGCACCACAAGTCACACATCCCATACAAACCATTCAATTCCGATTCTAGATCAGAGTTTGTGTGGCATCCATCCATCCTTACCTTTTGGAAGATTGCCTTCAGCTCGGCGGGGTCCGCACGTTTGGTGGATTGCACCTGCAGCAGAAGCACACGATAAAGTAACTTCAGGATTTTGTTTCAACCGTGCACACAAAAATGCACGTCTTTCTTCTTCGTAACAACAACACTGACAGTACTGTACCAAGCAAGACGTTGTTGCAACACAAGAACACAAAGGGAGTTGATTTGGGTTGTTGACGTACAGTATATCCTTGACAGCCCATCGCGTTGAGGGAGCGAGTATTGATTGATTGATTGACATTTGTATTAACAGATTGCAGAATTGCAGATTGGGGGACCCTGATGTAAACAAGACGAAAGTCTTTCTCTGGTCTGCATCCCCTTAACAAGTGTGTATTGAGCTGTACTGTACTGTACCCATTCTGCAATCTGTTAATAACATTTTCAATCAATCAATCAGAGTGGGTACAATACAGTACAGCTCAATACACACAATTGTTAAGGGCATGCAGACCAGAGAAAGACCTTCGTCTTGTTTACATCAGGGTCCCCCATTTTCAATTCATCTTAACATAGTACAACCCAATGCAACTAATGCTAGTAGAAGCTATCACAAAACCACAACTACCAAGGTACACACTGACTGGTGGTAAACGTGGTCAACCTGTTAGTTACCTGTGTGCCAACCATCAACCATCACGCAAACTACAGCTATCAATCAATCAATCAATCACCTGGCTAACCGGCTAGCTAACATTGCCTAGCAAAGCTTAATAATAACTAATGCAAATGAAGAGGACACAAACCGTAGCAGCAATGACATGTACGTTTTAAATCAGCAAGAGAGAGAGATGACAACAACAGCGTGTTAACAAGAAAGACATCCGTTGCAACAAAAGATAACTAGTTATTTGACAGACTGGCAGCTGGTTAGTTAGCAGCATTAAGGTTATGATCGCGGCTAGCTTCGAGGTTGTGTTTGTTGCATCAAGGCCAGATGCCGGGCGTTAGCCCCAGAGATGCTACACTAACAGCCGCAGTGTTACAGTTTACAGTACAGTACAGTATCTATCTATCTGTCAGGACTATCCGCGAAACAACAAGCCGGTTGAAACCACGACATGTTAACCTTAGCGTCCCCGAGCAGTAGAATGAACAGAACGTGTAGATATCATGAGAAAATGTGGATAAAGGGTAAAGACACACAACGATGCCGAAGTCACCTTGACCGCCATGCTGGTTTGACGTCACGTACAGTAACAGCGAGGAGGACGGGCTTTGAATAGAGAAGAGGAGGAGGAGGAGGAAGAAGAAGAGAGAAGGGAGAGGAGGAGGAGGAAGAGAAGAGGAGAAGGAGGAAGAAGAGAGAAGGGGGAGGAGGAGGAGGAGGACGGGCTTTGAATAGAGAAGAGGAGGAGGAGGAAGAGAGAAGGGGGAGGAGGAGAGAGAAGAGGAGGAGGAGAGAAGGGGAGGAGGAGGAAGAGAGGAGGGGGAGGAGGAAGAGAGAAGAGGAGGAGGAAGAGAGAAGAGGAGGAGGAGGAAGAGAGGAGGGGGAGGAGGAGGAGGAGGAAGAGAGAAGGGGGAGGAGGAGAGAAGAGGAGGAGGAGGAGGAAGAGAGAAGGGGGGAGGAGGAAGAGGAGGAAGAGAGAAGGGGGAGGAGGAGGAAGAAGAGAGAAGGGGGAGGAGGAGGAAGAGGATGAGGAGGAAGAGGAGGAGGAGGAAGAGAGAAGGGGGAGGAGGAAGAGGAGGAGGGGGAGAAGGAGGAGGAAGAGGAGGAGGAGGAAGAGAGAAGGGGGAGGAGGAGGAGGAAGAAGAGGAGGGGGGAGGAGGAGGAGGAAGAGAGAAGGGGGAGGAGGAGGAAGAGAGAAGGGGAAGGAGGAGGAAGAGGAGGAGGAGGAAGAGAGAAGGGGGAGGAGGAAGAGGAGGAGAAGTAAGAGAGAAGGGGGAGGAGGAGGAAGAGGAGGAGGAGGAGAGAAGGGGGAGGAGGAGGAAGAGGAGGAAGAGAGAAGGGGGAGAAGGAGGAAGAGGAGGAGGAGGAAGAGAGAAGGGGGAGGAGGAGGAGGAGGAAGAGAGAAGGGGGAGGAGGAGGAAGAGAGAAGGAGGAGAGAAGGGGGAAGAGGAGGAGGAGGAGAGAATGGGGAGGAGGAGGAGGAAGAGAGAAGGGGGAGGAGGAGGAAGGGGATGAAGAGGAGGAGGAAGAGAGAAGGGGGAGGAGGAGGAGGAAGAAGGGGGAGGAGGAGGAGGAAGCGGAGGAGCAGGAGGAGGAGAAGAAGAGGAGGAGGAGCAGGAGGAAGAGGAGGAGGAGGAGGAGGAGAGAAGAAGTGTCAATAATTTCGCTAGGCAGTAAACAGCTGAGTAGTAGGGGTGTATCCTCGGTGGTGTCATTAAACTTCCCTGAAATCATGTGACAGACTACAGCTGAGGGGTGATGTAAGGACGCACTTTTCTTGCATGGACACACATGCACACACACACACACACACGCACACACGCACGCACACACACACACACACACACACACACACACACACACACACACACACACACACACACACACACACACACACACACACAGACACACACACACACACACACACACACACTAAGATTGATAAAATAAGACATTCCTTTATTGATCCCCTTGGGTGTCATAGCAGCATGTGGGAGAGGAGGTACAGGTATCTATGGGCAGGGTAATAGTATAGAAAGACATACATATAGGCAATAAAATTAGATCTGAATAATATATAAATATGAGAAAAATAAACCATTTATTAAACAAAGGTGCAGATGAGACAGTTACAATAAATATAGGCAATTGCATGCACCATAGGCTGGATTACAGGCTTTACAACAAATGAGGACCATTTCAATTGAGCACACATATTAACTAATCTGTAGTCCAGTTAACTGTCCACTGGCAGTGAGATCCACACATAGCTGCCAGCTGGACTGACCATTGTCCCTCCCCTCCTTTCTGTCCACTTCCCCCTGTGTGTGTGTCCCCCCTTCAGAGGAAAACCCATGAAAGAGACTAAATGTTTACTTTCCTGGTCAGTACTCTTGTCTCTTTGTAATCATTGGATCCCAGGGGACGAGCGCGGTTATCTCGTTGACCTTGGCGAGGTGTCTTGTGTGTGATATGACATACAGTATGAGCAGTGTTTGTTGTCACTGACTGATAACACGGTGGCCGATACTATATCCTCACCACGTGCAGCTTGCTGTGGCTTCAAAGTGATGTCACTCGTGTTTGAGTCGATGTTACATTAGAGAAGTAAATATTTGTCATACATTAATGAAATGGGCTAATAATCTTAACGACTTACAAGATAATGATTACCTCTATACTGTATTGATCCTGGATTAGTGTGGCCTCTACACCCCCCCCCCCCCCCTCCGGAGAATAGAGAGGTGCAATTTCAAAGACTTTTTCCTGTCCACTTTCACTATGGAAGTAAAATAGAGAAATTGCAGGGAGAACAATGACTGAAATAATAATAATAATAATAATAATAACTTGTTTTTATATAGCACCTTTCATAAAACCCAAGGTCGCTTTACATAGGGGGAAAAACAACAATAGCAAACATGGTGGACAGACACAACATTCAATGTAGGAAATTAGGGGTCAAAGGCCAAGTTGAAGAGGTGGATTTTGAGGATTTTTTTTTTAAGGAGTCCAGAGTTGGGCGTTGCAGAGTTCTGCAGGGAGGGAGTTCCAAAGGGTGGGAGCTGCCACGCTGAAAGCTCTGTCCCCAAAGGTCCGCAGTAGGCTATATGGTAGCTATAACTTTTGTGTGTAGTAAGGGCGGCTACGTGGCGTGGTGGGCAAGGCGCTCACCACGAATGACGGAGACGCTGGGCTTGCCTGTTCGAGCCCAGCGCTCCACATTGCTTTCAGTTTAGCTGGTCGTTCATACTAATACACATTGGCCGTATTAGGGGGTGGGAAACTGATGGGTGGGGATCGGGCGTTGTGGACAGCGACTCCTACAGGTCGGTTGGTGCGCCTGCGCAGTAGAATCAGGAAGTGTCTGGGGCAGCGTGAGCCTCCCACGCGTTACTCCTCGCCACTGAGAGATCGAGCTGCGCAGGTGAAAAGATGCGACTGCTGTTACCTCAAGTACCGGAGGGGACTTGTGCTATGTATGACTTAGTCCACATTGCAGCCGGCTTGTGGGAGGCAAGAAACAGCGTTCGTGACAGGGGAGGGTTGAATTGGATGATACGAAATTGGGATGGGAGAAAATATAGAAAAATGGGAGAAAAAGTGGATAAAAAAAAACTTTTGTGTGTAGTAGTGATGCCGTGGGATTCAATTCAAACCTTTATTTATTCTCGAAAAGACAATCGAGGTCACCCTCATTTTCAATGTCGTCGAGACTTTACAGACATTTCAATGCACACATTTATACAATATAACAATAATAAATATTAATACCTATCTATATTGTATTTTTTCACACATGGACTGCAGTCCAGAGTGCCCCACAGCCATTAGTATAAAATGAACATAGGCATAAAATCAGCACACAATTGAGAGAATAAAAAACAATGCATAAATTGCAGACATAAGGATAGGTATAAAAGACAATAAAAGTAGTGCAATGTAAACATGCAGATTTAAGAGTGGGCATAAAACAAGTACGATAGTACAATGTCGTGCAAAGATACAGTATTTGTATACACTACAGCAGTCGTGCCCAACCAGTCGATCGCGTGGGCGAGAAGGCTGCAACGCAGTGACCTACGCGACTTTCCTCACATGCAAGCAGAACTTCAACGTCAGGGTGAGGACACCGCACAGTTTGATTGCACACATTATGAGGAGCAAGTTCAAAGCATCTTGTCAGAGTTTGATAAGCACTTCACAGACTTTTCAATACTTGAACCTGTTGCAAGCTACATGTGTTTTCCATTTGGAACTGTAGATGTGGATGACATCACATCCAAAGTGGCCACACTGTTTAATCTGGACAGCCATGCTGTGGAGAACGAGATCCTCACACTTCAAACTGACATTGAGATTAAAGCCAGGGCAACACAAGGGATGAAGGCAGAGTTCTGGGAGCTACTGCTGCCTGAGAAGTACCCCAACCTCAGAAGATGTGCCATGAACTTAACAGCATGTTAATGGCATATAATATTTTCTGTCATGTGCATATTGAATGGGTAATACTATTACTACTAATACTAGCCTTATGCACCTTATGACACTGAATACTGTGAATATATTTTTCAGTTAGTTAGAATCTAACTAACTGAAAACTATATTCACAGTATTCAGTGTTGGGTTGGGTATTGGGTATTGGGAAAATACCAATAAATATACAGTAAAAAGATACAGTATTTGTGGCGCTGCTGTATTTTCAGTCTTTCTTTTTGCTGATCAGTAATGTGTATTTCCCCCCAAGTCTACTATGACCTTAGCAGGGAGGGGCAACTGGCGGCCCGCGGGCCGCATGCGGCCCTCACCGACGTTCCATGCGGCCCCAGGCCAATATTAAAAAAAAAAAAAAAAAAAAAAAAATTATTTATTTTTTTATTTTTTTATTTTTTTTATTTACATTTTTTTTGTATTGTATTCGACTAAGAAGAGTTGGCAGTCGACTATGGCTCCTTTCGATCGATTAGTCGACTATTTGACTAATAGGGGTCAGCCCTAGTGTGGACATATGAAACGCTGTTGAAAGTGCCGTGCAGCAATATGGGGGTTTTGTCGGCTGTTGTTACTGATGGAGCACCGGCAATGAAAGGAAAACGCACAGGATTCGCCGGGCTTCTAAGGCAGAGTGGCGTTGAGTGTCCAATGCTGCACTGCATTATACATCAGGTAAGTTCGCTAACATAATTTCCATCTATTGTGGGTCACTAATAATGACCAATGCGAGTCGAGTGTAGTAAAATTATATGCAAGAGTCGTTAAATCGTTTTTCTTTTTTTTTATCTGATATAGGAGGCTCTCTGTGCCAAGAAGCTTGACTACTACAGCCATGTTATGGATTTGGTTACCAAGGTTACCAATCTAATTCGTGGAGGCAACAGGTCACTAAACCATAGAAAGTTTGTCTCCTTTTTGGAAGAGATGGACACTGATTATGGCGACTTGCAGCTACACACAGAAATCCGATGGCTGAGCCGTCGGAAAGTACAGGAGCGACATTGAAACACTGCAAATGCAATTCAATGATCGGTTTGAAGATTTCAACGGCATGCAGTCACGGATAGCGCTGTTTGCCGGCCCCCTCACCGCTACGGTGTCAGAGCAGCCCCCACCGTTGCAGCTTGAACTGTGCAAGCTACAGTCAGATCCTTTTTTTCAAGCAAAGAGAAATGAGAGGGGAATTTCGTTTTGGAAACTGCTACCTGAGCCCCGCTTCCCACTCCTCAGGGACTTTGCCCTCTCTATGGCCAGTATGTTTGGGAGCACATACATATATGTGAGAGCAATTTCTCAAACATGAAGCACATCAAGTCAAAGGAGAGAAACAGGCTGTCGGATGAAACATTATTTCATCTGATGCAGATTGCATGCACAAACATTGAAGTTGACATTCCTGCCATTGTGCGCCAACAAGAGAGACCACAAGTGTCTCATTAAAGACAGGGGGGGAGGAGATGATGAAGAGGTGTAGAGGGGGGGGGGGAAGGAGATGATGAAGAGGTGTAGAGAGGGGGGAAGAGATGATGAAGAGGTGTAGAGAGGGGGGGGAGATGATGGAGAGGTGTAGAGAGGGGACCATTATTATTATTATTATTATTATTATTATTATTATTATTATTATTATTATTATTATTATTATTATTATTATTATTATTATTATTATTATTATAACCATTATTGACCCACTGTGGGGCGAGGGTGAATGTCATGCCAGTTTGATAAAGGGTCAATGGGAGGCATGTAGTATTGCACTTTACTTTACTTGCACTTTACTTGTTTACTTTTGTAGTGTTCAGATAACACTAATAACACAAACACAAAGCAGCATTCCTGCTGCATTTCACTACAACAGTAAATCAAAAGTGCAATAATAAATGATTTAGTTAAATGTATACACTTTTATCCTGCTACTAAACAAAACATTCCTGAGTGCGTCATATCCATAACATGCATTTCAGTGTTATAATGTTTTGTTTAGTAGCAGGATAAAAGTTTATACATTTAACAAAATCATTTATTATTGCACTTTTGATTTACTGTTGTAGTGAAATGCAGCAGGAATGCTGCTTTGTGTTTGTTGAGCAGTGGGCTTTAAGTTCATACATTTATTTTATTATTGTATATATTTGGGGTTACACAGCAATACTTTTAAATGCAGCTGTTTATAAATTCATAAAGTTGAAATTGCATTACTAAATGCATTTGAAATGGAATAAAAACAAAGTTACAACAAATTATAATTGTTTATATACCTTGTGACTATTAGGGCTATTTGAGTGATGGGGTACTACTGGCGGGACTGCCGATAAACAATGCGGCCCACCAGATTGATTGTGGACATTTTGTGGCCCTCACCATATACAAAGTTGCCCACCCCTGAACCAAAGGAACCTGTGGGAAGCTCTTGAGGCCGATCATTTACATTACATTCAACATTTACATGTAGTCATTTAGCTGAACGCTTTTATCCAAAGCGACTCACAAGCTCTGTACAACAAGTCAGCAGGAAGGGTACAACTCTGGAAGCTAAGGGTCAGTACGATTGTTCATCAGACAGTGTTGAACTTGAGTGTTACAGTCTTGAGTGCATAGTTGTATAGACATATTAGCATAGTAGGTAGTATTATTAATTAAACTGGACTTTAAAGAAGTCTTTATTCATTGTACACATTGACAATGTCGTCATGCAGTGACACACACATGCGATGGGCGGCACACACAGATACACACACACATGACATTTTTTTCTTTTTGGGTCGCTGATGAAATGTTCCTCTCTGTGTTTGACCCATCCTGTCCCCCCCCCAAGGGCAGCCAGGAGCAGACATGGGTTGCGGCGTGGGGCCGCGCCTGGGGACCAATCCAAGTGCTGCTGTCCGTCTTCGTCAGGGACGCGACAGCGTTAGCGATCTGTTGTGCATGTTTTTCCATTGGGTTTATCTTATCGGGAGGGGAAACCCTTGCGAGCATGGGGAGAACATGCAAACTCCACACAGAAAGGCCCGGGAGATACCCCACCTGGGTAACTGCAATGTGGAAACCTGGTCCCCAAGCGGTACCTCGCCGACACCCTATCTGCTCCCGGCTGCCCTTGGGGGGGAAGGACGACGGGATGGGTCAAGTGCAGAGACTCAATCGCATCGGTGACACAAAAAATAGCATCTGTGTGTTCCTGTGTGTGTGCCACCCATCGCATGTGTGTCATTTGCTCAAAGGCACTAAAAACAAGATTACAAACATCACAAAACAAACTGGTCAGACTACTGCTTGACCTTACTCCTAAAACCCACCTCACCTCTGCCCATTTTGACAACCTAGGATGGCTTAGAGTAGACGATAGAGTACAGCAACTTGCAATGGGCCTGGTCTACAAGATACACTACACCACTAAGGTACCCATGTACATGTCGAAATACTTCCCAAAGGTCAGTGAATACAGCCGCCATCACCCCAGTCATCACACACATAATAAACCTCTCCATAAAACAGGGACACGTCCCCAAGGACTTCAAAATTGCGAGAGTAACACCCCTGCACAAAAAGGGCAGCAAATTAGACCCAGGCAACTACCGCCCTAGCTGTTTCTATCCTTACATCCATCTCGAAAGTCATGGAAAAAATAGTATACGAACAGATCGAAAAGTACCTCGCGGAAAAAAATCTAATCTACGAATTCCAATCTGGCTTCAGAACATCCCACTCCACTGACACATGCCTTCTCTATTTGAACGACCACATCAAACAAGAGGTGGACGCGGGCAAATACTGCGGCATGGTCATGCTGGACCTACAAAAGGCCTTCGACACTGTCAATCACACCATTCTGATTGACAAGCTAAAAGCAATTGGTTTTGATAGTCTATCAGTGAGCTGGATACAATCCTACCTGGAGGGGAGAGAACAGATGGTGGAGGTAAACGGTACCCTATCCCCCCCCCCCCTCACAGTGAGCTGTGGTGTTACAAACATCACAAAACAAACTGGTCAGACTACTGCTTGACCTGACTCCTAGAACCCACCTCACCCCTGCCCACTTTGACAACCTAGGATGGCTTAGAGTAGACGACAGAGTACAGCAACTTGCAATGGGCCTGGTCTACAAGATACACTACGCGACCAAGGTACCCATGTACATGTCAAAATACTTCCCAAAGGTCAGTGAATACCACGATCACAACACCAGAGGGAGCTCCACAAATCATGTTAAACCCAGATTCGGCTCAAACAAGGGACTAAACACGTTTCGCAATTATGCCACATCAATGTGGAACGCCCTACCCAAAGCTGTAAAGGAATGTGAATCACTACCCACTTTCAAAAACACTCTCAAAGAACACCTACGGGAGACTGCAATTCGAAACTGGCCCTTACAAATGTCCTAACCCAGTTGTACAGTAAATGACCAAGTATGGCTTTGTCAGTATTCCAATGTACAGTGTACAGTGTCCCCCCCCCCCCCCCCCACCTCCAATGTACAGCCCCCACCCACCCACCCAACCCCACCCCACCCACCCAACCTCCTCCAATGTACAGTTTCTACGTCAAATGTATATACACTCTTTTTCTGGACACTTTTTGTATCACAAACAGTACTGTATTTGCAAATCTGATATGTCATAAATGTATAGATGTAGCAGTACTGTCTATCTGTATGTCATATATGTTATGATGAATTGAAAATGGGGGACCCTGATGTAAACAAGACGAAAGTATTTCTCTGGTCTGCATCCCCTTAACAATTGTATGTATTGAGCTGTACTGTACTGTACCCATTCTGCAATCTGTTAATACACTTTTCAATCAGCCAGTATTCATATAACTAGGGTTATAGGATAACCTTCGTTATATCATACGGAAGTGGGCGTGGCTAGGTAAGGTGCATGGAAAGTTGAATGAAGCTTTTGTTTTGTGGACTAATCAAATTAATATACAAAAGGGATTTTTTGTTCAAGTTTCAAGTTTCTTTAATAGTTGTCATACAGAAGTACAGAATACTTTTATACAAAATGCTTCTTACTGTTACGCTCCAGAGACTGTGCTAGACAAGATAAGTATGAAATAAAATAAAATAAAGTAGCATGTAAAAAGAAGTAAAAATAGAGGTCACAGTGTTCAGTATAGACATATGTACAATGTTCGATGCAGAATAGAAGTAACTGAGTTACCATACAATATACAATATACTATGCAATGTACTAATATACAATACTATATAGTGCAAAGCAGAAATGGGATGAGGTACAATTTAGGTACAATTTACAGTAAGGTGTACGAGTTGTAGTGCAAATCCTTTACCAATAAAAAGTGTGTTTAGGTGATCTAAAGTGTGGAGAGTGGGTGCTGCAGTGTGTTGTTTGTTTAAAGTGAGTGTGTGCGTGTGGATGTGTGTGCTGTGTGCATTTGATGGTTGTTGCATAGTGTTTATTGTTCGTTGAGCAGCCTGATGGCCTGGGGATAGAAGCTTCTTCTGAGTCTTTCTGTGCTCGCCTTGAGACTCCGGTATCGCTTGCCTGACCGCAGCAGTTCAAAGAGGCAGTTGTTCGGGTGGCTGGAGTCCTTGATGATTCTCTTAGCCTTACCCCTGCACCGCTTTGTTTAGTGGACTAATCAAATTAATATACAAACGTTTTTTGTTTGTTTTGTGGACTAATTAAATTAATATACAAAAGGATTCAATTACATACTTTTTATTGATTTATTAGTTTAAACGAGTAGGAAAACATTCGATTTTTAAAAATCTTTTTAATGTATTACTACTCAAATGGTGTACATGTTGTTCGTGACGGCCGGGGTTGACCAAAATAAATAAATAAAAAGGTTATTATTATTAATGAGGTAGGAAAATATGTTTTCTTGAGGGATTAACGTGTCCATGTTGTGGATTTTTTTTATATATATATTAGTGCTGTCAATAGATTAAAAAAATCTCACACATTTCTGTAATTAATCTAGATTAGATTAAAAATAGCATTTTTCTACTTAAGACCGAAGCTTGTAACAGATATTTACTTGAGTAAAATCCTGGAATTAATGTAAAATCAACACAAAGAAAGTTTCTCTCCTGTGAAATACAAATGTTCAACAAAACCATCAACATTGACTCAGCTAGCTTTTTTTTGCTCTTGATGAACATTTTGAAAATTGCAATGTGCACTTTAGTTTAGTTTAGTAGAAGGACTTTTTCTCGATATACCACGTGACCCCCATCCATAATAAACAATATGGCGGCGCCCTGTGCCGCAAGGTTTGCACCAAGAGCAGGTAAAAACAACCTTCCAGTAGACAGCATCGTATAGAACACGCTACTGAATTATATACAAACGCTATACCCATTTCATTGTATACTTGTATGCCGTGACAAATAAAACTCTTGACTTGATATGACAATCTCTTGGAAATGATCGACTTTGCCACCTAACGTGAGCTAATCGCTAGCTAACGTAAACGCTGCAATGTGAATGTGATTGATATGTCATATTGTTGCAGTCTCAATGCTACATCGGTGATATAATCACAACTTGCATTATATATGTCGACACACAATAAAATAAGTAAGACTGTCACTGTACTCACTTATATCAATGTCTAGACTTAGTCTAGACAAATCTGCAAATCTGGTATGTCATAAATGTATAGATGTAGCAGTACTGTCTATCTGTATGTCGTGTATGTTATGATGAATTGAAAATGGGGGACCCTGATGTAAACAAGACGAAAGTCTTTCTCTGGTCTGCATCCCCCTAACAATTGTTTGTATTGAGCTGTACTGTATTGTACCCATTCTGCAATCTGTTAAATAAAGTTGTCAATCATTCAATCAATCAATCAGTATATAGCAGTGATTTATTTCGGCGAATCAACCTCAGCCTGTTCAATCAACCAGACAAGTCAAAGCATATTGGTAGAGGAATGAATGAATGAAAAACGTTATTGAACAGATTGCAGAATGGGTACACAATACAGTACGGCCCAAGGCGATGCAGACCAGAGAAAGACGTTTGTCTTGTTTACATCATGGTCCCCCATTTTCAATTCATAGTGACATTTATGACATACACAACATACATGACATACAGGTATGTAGTACTGTACTGTACTGAATGGTGTTCCTGGTTACTAATATGATATTCTAACTAGGGCTGCAACGATTAGTCGACATAATCGACGACGTCGATTATAAAAAAATCGTCGACGAGAAATTGTTGCGTCGATTAGTCATTAAAAAAAAAAAAAAAAAAAAATTTATTTAATTTTTTTTTTTTTTTTTTGTGCACTACCTATCTTTGTGAGAGTGGCTTCTCAGGGTTCCAGACAACATCATAACATGATGATCCCATAGCAAATTTTGGACATTGAAAACATTGTTCCCCTGCAGGAGATGATGATCAGACTAGACACACAATACATTACACACGCACTCCTCTCACTCACACACAGCGATCAGAGTAAGACACACACATACACACTCCTCTCACTCACACACAGCGATCAGAGTAAGACACACACACATACACACTCCTCTCACTCACACACAGCGATCAGAGTAAGACACACATTCACACTCCTCTCTCTCACACACAGCGATCAGAGTAAGACACACACACATTCACACTCCTCTCACTCACACACAGCGATCAGAGTAAGACACACACACATACACAAATTACACAGTACACACCTCTCACTCACACAGCGATCAGAGTAAGACACACACACAAATTACACAGTACACACACTCCTCTCACTCACACAGCGATCAGAGTAAGACACACACACATACACACACACACACGGACTCCTCTCACACACAGCAAACAAAAGTTATTTAAAGTACACTTCCACTTTAATTTGTATTATTTAATTTATTTATCTTGTTATGAGTGATTGCTGTATTGTTCTTCAAATACATTTTCATTTAAAGTGGCTTAAAGATCCAAATTCAAATGTTTCATGAGTCATTATTTTAATTTGCTATGGGATCATCATGTTATGATGTTATTGTTTGGTCCTGACAAGAGTCTCAAAGTCTGGGGTGATGGTAGACAAGCAACTCTGAGGTCATGCTCAATGTCCAATCTGTTCCTCTGCTCTGTCTTCAGCTGGACCAGAGCTGAGAAGCCACTTTCACAAAGATAGGTAATAAAAAAAAAAAAAAAAAAAAAAAAAAAATTGTTGTTGTTTACATTGGTTTTCGATTAGTCGACTAATCGAAAAAATAATCGGCAGATTAGTCGACTACCAAATTAGTCATTAGTTGCAGCCCTAATTCTAACCTTATTGCTACTCTCTCTCTCTCTCTCTCTCTTCACACTAGCATACTAGAATAGCACAAGAGCCTCTCTCACACACAGGCCTGTCTGTCCCTCTTTGTGTATGATCTCTCTCTGTTGTCTCTCCTCCAGGGTGGCAGTGTTTCCTCCAGAGAGGTGGTCTAGGGTGCTGCGGTCTGCCCAGGGCTATCGTATGCCAGCAGCACAGAAGGTTCTTCTGGAGAAAATGGAAGAGCTCTCAGTCTCACAGTGTGGTTCGCCCAGCTACTGTCAGGCCCGCCTACTCTGTGCCCAAGGTATGGGTACACTATCCTCGAAGTCAACTTCCTGTCTGTTGTTGCTACGCAACTACGGCTTGGGGGGGGGGAAAAAATGCACCCCGGGTACATTGTGTACGGTTCATATAGTGCCGAAAACGGATCGGAAAAGCGGCAAATTAAACACAATCAATTTCTTCAGTGCATCACAATGCCAAAGAGCTGCTGTGTTACATTTTGTACTATTAATAACAAAATCAAAAATCCAAATCGAAAGTCTTATATAAGGTTATGAAATTAACAAGAATGTGATAAAAGATGTCATAAAAACGGAGTTCAACGCATACATTTGATCGTAGAAACCCGCTTGTTGTCCCCTATACGAAGATGGCGGCGGTCTCGAGACGTCCGAGTGTCTTCCCGAATACTACACTACACTACTACACTAACCTACACTACACAAGTTAAGTTTAAGTTGATTTATTACCCAGGGACAGTGCACATTAACACTTTCACTACCACACTACAGAAGGTTAACCTTCTGATTGAGATTGAGGAGATTGAATGAATGAATGATGAAAACTTTATTTAACAGATTGCAGAATGGGTACAATACAGTACAGCTCAATACACACAATTGTTACGGGGATGCAGACCAGAGAGACTTTCGTCTTGTTTACATCAGGGTCCCCCATTTTCAATTCATAGTGACATTTATGACATACACAACATACATGACATCATGACATTTATGACATAGGGACATACATGACATACTGGTATATAGTACTGTCACATTTGTGACATATACGATATGCAAATATACAGTACTGTTACCTCATTCATTCATTGGTGTTCGAGTGTCCCGGGACGGTAGATGATGCAACAATTCGGGGGAACCGGTCGCCTAGAATAGATAATACATTCTGAACGACGACGAGTCACCCTCAATACTCCTCATGTCAGGCCTCTTCTGTCTCCGTCTGTAGCACATCCTGCGGCCAGACTACGTGGGCGCTGCGAAGGTCCCCGAGTGGCCGGACTACATAGAGATCAAGGACCAGGAGCAGGTAGAAGGCCTGACCAGGGCCTGCCAGCTAGCCAGACATGTGCTGCTGCTGGCCGGACGCAGCCTGAAGGTAGACGTGTGTGTGTTTAATACGTGTGTGTGTGTGTGTGTGTGTGTGTGTGTTGGGGGGGGTGTATGTTTACAGTACGGTACAAATAATCTTATTTTAATTATGAGAATACTTCACATATGGGTCATCAGACACTTAATTGTTCCTTTGATTAAAGGGCCATTTCACCAAAAGAAACAATGCTGATTTATTTTGCACGTAAACAAATGTTATTGAGAGGTTTTATTGAGTTTGAATATGGCCACCACCACTGATGTCAGTGTTGTGTTGTGTTAATTACAGCTCAATGAAATGATAAGGTAGCAGAGTCCTTTATAAAACAAGGTATTGCTGTTTTGTAGGGCTGTCCCCGATTAAGGATTTGGATGGTCGACTATGATTGGCCAAAATTTGCCGTTAGTCGACTAATATTTTTACATTTTAATATTTTTTTTTATCATTCGGGCTGTGGGGGGTGCTTAATGTCTGAAGGAGTCGACGGAAGGCTTCTTGTCCTCTGCAAAAGCATGCAATTGGTCCACTGATGGATACATCTTGATATTTGTCTAGTATAGTGTGTTCATTAAATGGGTGAAATCCTCTTTCAGTGCCTCTGTGCCTGTTTTCTTAGGCAGTTAGCCTCTGGTATGCGTGCCATTAGTGTTAGCCACGCTTCTAGGCCTCTTTTCTTTTGGAAAGAATGATAAATTATTATTATTATTATTATTATTATTATTATTATTATTATTATTATTATTATTATTATTATTATTATTATTATTATTATTATTATCATTATTATTATTATTATTATTATTTAAAAAATATATATATTCGACTAAGAGGTTGGCCAGTCGACTACGGCTCCTTTCGACCGATTAGTCGACTAATCGACTTATAGGGGTCAGCCCTACTGTTTTGTCATCTACATTATTTCATGGAGATGTAATTAATACAAGGATTCAATCACTGGTGGCCATATTCAAACTCATTTACTAATTTTTAATAACTGTCAAACTAAATGAATGTGTGCAAAACTGTCAGCACCTAGCTTAATCAAGTCATTCTCATACTCGGAGTAAGAGCAATAGTCACATTTATTAGTTATTCTCATACTATAGAGCAGGGGTCAGCAACCTTTACTATCAAAAGAGCCACTTTTCCCCCCTCCCACAAAATAAAATGCTCAGGGAGCCGCACAACCTATTTACCCTTAAAATGAAGATAACACAGTGTATAATGTTTTATATATCCCCAAGCATACCCCACATTTAGCATAAAACGCCTGACAATTGCATACCCAAAGTAATTTGCGATTTATTATATGTTATACTTATAGCACACAGTTTGTTGCATTAATGGAATTATAAACTAACAAAAAGAAAGAAATTGACTTTTTATTGCTGTTTTTACCTGTTATAACAAAGGAAAACCTCAAACTCTTATGAAGAGGAGAAAAAATACTGGCTGTGTAGACCGACTTTGAAATAAAACCCTGAACTATTCAGGTATATTTGAGTCCTTCCCTTATTTGTGGAACATTTATAAAATAAAAAGTAGTCCACTTTGAAAAAAGACTACCGTGTGTAGACCTACTTTGAAATAAAACACAGAAAAGGAGAAAAAACACTGGCATCTGTAGACCTACTTTGAAATAAAACCCTGAACTATGCAGCTCTATTTGAGTCCTTCCCGTATTTGTGGAAAATCTATAAAATAAAAAGTAATTTTTCGTTGTTCGCAAATTTTGCACCACATATCAGGCATTAGGGATGGGTACCGAATTCGGTACTTTTAAAGGTACTTACCGAAACACGTCGGTATTACCGAGTATCGATTCACGTGAGATAATTTTTTTTTTTTTTTTAATTTTCATTTTTTTCATTTTCATGTCAACGTTCACACACACAATATACGCTTACCTAGGATTTGACTTGATTCAACAACAAAGCAGTCGGGGCAATGGCAAGCCGAAAACGGTCGAAAGTGTAGTTATTTGAAGTTTGGATTTTCTTTTTCACGACTGAGTTAGGTAGATTACATTTTTAGAGACTAAAGTACAGAAAAAAGGTACCGTTGGGTACCGGTATCGATTCACAGGTACTGGTACCGTATCGGTTCAAATGTGAAAGGTACCCATCCCTATCAGGCATACAGGTAAGCCTGCATCGTTAGTCGTGAAAGCAAATTAATCTGTCCACGCTGAATTAAACCCTCTATTTTCCTCAGACTTCCTTTTTTTTTGGATTTATCCATGGTTAGCTTACTGGGGGGTCGAAAACTCAAGATTATCCACTTGCAGACGGCAGGGAGAGGCGTGGGGTGTGACGTACTGTATATTTTAGTTGATGAAATATTTTAGTTGACTAAATATTTTTGTTGATGGTGGTACGTACCTCGGTTTTGAAGTCAAGGTTCGGTACGGGGTTTTCGGTACAGTGGGGGAAAGTTTGGCTTTCCATGTTCCACTCAGGGGTGATGTAGTGTGCAGTAACTAATTGTACTTGTAGGGCTGTCAACGAATATTCTATATTGAAATTAATAATCGACTTGTAAAAAAAAAAAAAAATTATTATTATTATATTAGATTGTGAAAAAAACAGCCCCTGGTAGGTGGTTGTTAGTGGTTAACATACCATTGTATTCGTTCGGTACACTACACAGCCGTTCGGTACGGTACACACTGAAACGGTTCGGTTCGGTACGGATACGTGTAGCTTTACACCCCTAGAACGTAGTAAACAAGCTAAACAGATTTTGCCCTGTGACTTTCAGGTTGGCATGACAACAGATGAGATCGATTTCATTGTCCACCAGGAGACGATCAGAAACAACGCCTACCCCTCCCCCCTCAGATACGGGGGCTTCCCCAAGTCTGTCTGCACGTCCGTCAACAACGTGGTCTGTCACGGCATTCCAGACAGGTAAAGGAAATCTCACACAAATCAAATCAAATTTATTTGTAAGGCCCGACAACACATGTTAATGTCCCCATGGGCCGGACACGTCTTCTTTAAAACAAGTCAAGAAGAAACATCACAATAAGTCAAGAACAAAACAAGAACACCATAAAGTCCAAACATTTTAAAATAAATGCTAAATAAATGCCACACTCCCAGACATACGCGAAGGTAAGGAAAAACTCACAAAAACCTAGCAATAGGAAAAAATGCACCACAGGCAATGTGGAGGAGAGAAACCTTAGAAGGGCCATTCAAGGGGGGATCTCCCTTCTTAGATGTTGGTGATAGTAGTGTTGCAGTAAAACAGGCGAACAGTTGGTAAGCATGCACTCATGTGTAGTGAAACACAGATAAGTGCATGCAATAGCAACTGAACATTTTTTTTTTTTTTTTTAATTTTTTTTTATTATTGCAAAACAAAACTTATTAAAAGTCAGTACTCAACACACAATGTATAATGAAACTTTCAGTAAAGGTGGTTAAAATATATGCAAGTACAGAAACAGGATAAAACAAAAATAGTCAATAATAACATTTTAACCGTATACCGTGTATATCCAGCGAAGTTACAATTATATAAATGTTAGTATATAATATACCCCTAATACCTATTTTCTAAAACCCTACACACATATGCTCCAGCTCAAATCCCCCCCTCCCGGACCCCCTCTTGGATAGTACCTCCATTATCCCTCACTGCAACTGAACATTTTGAAAGATTAAAGACCATGAAAAGTCACCAAAAAGCATACATTCAATTCAACAACGATAAAAAGTTGTTGTAGAAATGAAAAATATGTGTGTGCTCCATTATCAAAAAGACAGAGGTCATTATGTGCCCAGCTCCGCTGAACACAGATTTGAGGGTGAATAGAGTTACGAGGTTTAGACAGATGATTGGTTTAATGCTTTCCCATTGTGTAGACTTTGTAAAACCACACACACATGGAGGATGATCTACTGAGTTGATATAAAAAAAAAAAAAAAAATGGAGTTACGAGGTTTTGTTCCGCCAGCAGCGATATGTGATGTATTTTGGCCTCTGATGGTGTGCATGGTGTAGCTTACAAACATTGTTGTTTTTGGTGTTTTATAATCCCGTAAGGGATGGGTCGTCGGACATCTGCCGCTGAAGTGCCCTTGAGCAAGGCACTTAACCCCCAACTGCTCCAGTGGAGTTGCTCAGTGGCCAACGGTGTCAGACTGTGGTTGTACTGGGCAGCTCCTAGTGGTCAACGGTGTCACACTGTGGTTGTACTGGGCAGCTCCCAGGTGTGAATGGAACTGTGTGAATGTGAAGCAGGGCGTAGCTGAAAAAGAGCATCTGTGCTCAGCGAACCTACCCTGGGTAAATAAAGGTTAAACAAACAAAAACAAAACATCCTCAGCCTGTTTGAAAATACTAGAATCTGGTGAAAACGCACCTTATGTTATGGATGGATCGTCACTGTTTGTCCTCTTCATAATAATCTCCAATAATTCAATAGGCGATCGCCATTGCTGAACGTTAGTTGGCTCTAGTCTGGAGTGCTCTCAACTCTAATGTCGGCGACTACCGCGGAGCGGTGAACAGATAATGTTGCATGCTCGGCCGGTTTGACTATAGTATTTTTATAATTTACCAGAAGTGCTGAGTCCAATGTAGTCTGGTGAAAACGCACCTTATCATCCATAAGTGTGATCGTCTTGTCCTCTTCATAATAGTTTGCTTGCCATTGCTGAGGCAGTTCACAGGCTACTGGCTACTACTGTGGCCAGTGAGTGAGCAACCCCCCCCCCCCCCCAGGAAACTATCCCAGTTCAAAAGGTAGGGAGAGACTGCCACCTATCGGAATTCGATCGCCATTTCAATTCGAATTCACTCAGTTACCAGGATCACAAAACAAGGTCCGGCTGACTGTTTAGTATAATAATAATAAAATAAAAAACTTAAAACGAGTATTTATTAATGCCAATACTGGACGACAAGCGCAATTGGCTCTTGACAAGTGTAAACTATGGATTAGTCAGTCACAGTTAACATCGGACCATTTAGCTCAACGGATTAGTGCGGCTGCCTGTGGATCCTATCGTCCCCGGTTCAGCCTAGCGGCCTATTAGAGATCACCGTTTGCACCACATCATTTAAATTGGTCTGTTTTTAAGATATAATTATCATTTTGTTATAAGAGGCCACTTGAAGAACCTGCAGGCCCAGTATCTTTATGAATCATACTCATGTTACAGGAAGGTAACTGGTACCCCGCTCAGTATAAACGACTTCAAAGCAGCAAGTGTTGCAAGATGGAAGTGTGTGTCGACTAGAGCCTTTTAAAACGTTGTAATCGTCTCTCATAATGGGCCTTACAGGGTCGAACATGTAACGACATTATCCCTACATTCCAATCACACATCGTCCTGTTTGTGTCTTGCAGTCGGCAACTGCAGAGCGGTGATCTTATCAACATCGATGTGACGGTAAGTTGAAACGCCCTGACCTGCTTTTTGATATGCAGACCCACCCATACGCACAAAACACATGCAAGGTATTGTTTGTCTAAGTGCTCTAAGCTTCATCAAACACCTCGGCCACTGTAGAGCTCTGCAACAGTGCCACCTCTGGTTCCCAGAGGTAACTGCAGAGAATCCTATTCTTCTGAAATAGTCACTGCACCCAAGACTAACGGCTGCATTCCACTGAGTACAACCAGGGGTGTAAAAAGTACCCAGATATTATACTTAAGTGAAAGTATGGGTACCGTCTCAAAACCTTACTCAAGTAAAAGTCAGAGTATTTGGCTAAAAACACACTTGAGTAAAAGTCAAAAAGTTTCTACTTTTAAATGTACTTAAGTACTAAAAAGTAAAAGTAAAAACTTTTTTTCTGACTGTCAAACAAAGACACTAAATCAATATCATACACAGTTACATTATTCAGTATATATATGCAGGTCTCAATACATTTAAGATGTTTTTAATTTTTTATAGTGGTTGGTCTGCTGTTGAGACGTAGGAAGGCTGAGAGGGGTACAGATCTTTATTGAGACAGTAGGAAGGCTGAGAGGGGGGCAGATCTTTATTGAGACAGTAGGAAGGCTGAGAGGGGGGCAGATCTTTATTGAGACAGTAGGAAGGCTGAGAGGGGGGCAGATCTTTATTGAGACAGTAGGAAGGCTGAGAGGGGGGCAGATCTTTATTGAGACAGTAGGAAGGCTGAGAGGGGGGCAGATCTTTATTGAGACAGTAGGAAGGCTGAGAGGGGGGCAGATCTTTATTGAGACAGTAGGAAGGCTGAGAGGGGTACAGATCTTTATTGAGACAGTAGGAAGGCTGAGAGGGGGGCAGATCTTTATTGAGAGACGGCAGGAAGGCTGTTCATCACATAATGATGTAACGCCCAAACCAAGACGCTGCATCTTGCTAGTAACTGTTGTTGACACTAACAACATGCCACGTGATTCTTCTTTTCTGACACGGGGCGGGACACGAGCAGAACCTCCCTACTGCACAGTAGGAGCTGATCTTTTGATCTTTCTCCATCTTAACAGTAGGTTGTAAAAACATAAAAGAGCGAGTGGTAGGTTTAGTAGCTTCTGTACTGCAGACACGGCCAGAGTGGGGGAGACGCAGGAGAGAAGGCTCTGGTGGTGGGACCTGACTCCAGCCCAGCAGGGGTGCCAGAGTGAGGGAGACGCAGGGGAGAAGGCTCTGGTGGTGGGACCTGACTCCAGCCCAGCAGGGGTGCCAGAGTGAGGGAGACGCAGGAGAGAAGGCTCTGGTGGTGGGACCTGACTCCAGCCCAGCAGGGGTGCCAGAGTGAGGGAGACGCAGGAGAGAAGGCTCTGGTGGTGGGACCTGACTCCAGCCCAGCAGCGGTGCATGTGGTTCCAGAAGTGGACATCTTTCTTGACCATTACACTATTTCTGGGAACAAGCAGCCGCATATTATTTATGTTTTTAATTGCCACTTCCTGGTTCCAACGAGTACAAAAGAACTCTTATGCAACTGCTTTATGATCTCTTGAGAACCGCAGGGTTTTATGTCAAGTCAAGTCAAGTCAATTTTATTTATATAGCACATTTCCAGGCAGCGGCAGCTGGCACCAAAGTGCTTCACAGGCAGGTTGATAAAAACAAAATAATGTGATGCAAGATATAAGATTAAAGACATAATAAAGCAATGAAAGTAATAAAAACAAAATTATATGATGCAAGATATAAGATTAAAAACATAGTAAAGCAATGAAAGTAATAAAAACAGGTAGGACACAGTATTATTATTGTGGCCAATCTTTAGATTTCACCAGAGGCTGTGGCCATAGAAAGAAATACGTGCAGATTCACAGAGAGAGGAGGGCAGGCACAATGTGGAGCTATTTTTATTATTAAAAAAAAATCATAATTTTTTTTACTAACCACTGCCTGTTCATGACAGGTGTATTTGGAAGGTTACCATGGTGACACATCAGAAACATTCTTGATCGGTGACGTGGACGAGGTCGGGCAGCGACTGGTGGAAACGGCCCGGCGCTGTCGAGATGAGGCCATCGCTGCCTGCAAGCCTGGTGCTCAGATCTGTGTCATAGGAAACACCATCAGGTATAAACACTCACTCACTCACTCACTCACTCACTCACTCACTCACTCACTCACTCACTCACTCACTCACTCACTCACTCACTCACTCACTCACTCACTCACTCACTCACTCACTCACTCATACTCACTCATACTCACTCACTCGCTCACTCGCTCGCTCACACACTCACTCACTCACTCATGCACGCACGCATGCATACACACTCACTCACTCACTCGCATACACACTCACTCACTCACTCACTCACTCACTCACTCACTCACTCACACACACGCATAAACACTCACTCACTCATTCACTCAGTAACTCACTCACTCACTCACTCAGTAACTCACTCAGTAACTCACTCACTCACTCATTCAGTAACTCACTCACTCACTCACTCACTCAGTAACTCACTCACTCAGTAACTCACTCACTCACTCACTCACTCACTCACTCACTCACTCACTCACTCACACACACGCATAAACACTCACTCACTCACTCACACACGCATAAACACTCACACACACACTCACTCACTCACTCAGTCTCTCACTCTCTCACTCTCTCACTCTCTCACTCACTCACTCACTCGCTCGCTCGCTCACACACTCACTCACTCACTCACTCACTCACTCACTCACTCACTCACGCATGCATACACACTCACACACTCTCTCACTCACTCACTCACTCACTCACTCACTCACTCACTCACACGCATAAACACTCACTCACTCACTCACACACGCATAAACACTCACTCACTCACTCACACACGCATAAACACTCACTCACTCACACACGCATAAACACTCACACACACACTCACTCACTCACTCGCATACACACTCACACACACACTCACTCACTCACGCACGCATGCATACACACTCACTCACTCACTCGCATACACACTCACTCACTCACTCACTCACTCACTCACACGCATACTCACTCACTCACTCACTCACACGCATACTCACTCACTCATTCATACTCACTCACTCACTCACTCACTCACTCACACACACGCATAAACACTCACTCACTCACTCACTCACTCATTCATACTCACTCACTCACTCACTCACTCACTCACTCACTCACACGCATACTCACTCACTCACTCACACACGCATAAACACTCACTCACTCACTCACGCATGCATACACACTCACACATTCACACGCATACACACATGCATACATGCATCCACACACACTCTCACACACACAAGGACAATATATCTATTTGAAATTCAATACATTGCGATGCAAAAACGTGACGGTATGTATCATAGTGCAGAAAAACGTCTCACAATATCGGCTACATTTTATTCTGCTGTAGTAGTAGTAGTGATCACAATCTCCACCACCAATTGGAGTTTTGTACAGCAGGGGGCGCAATCACATTTTATTTGCAATACTGTCTCTGGTAATGGCAGCTTGGAGAATGTCAAGCATCTGGACAGACCTGCGAATCCAGCTTTCCTGTGAATCCTTGGATCGAATAGTACACACACACACACACACACACACACACACACACAGTCTAATGTGTTTCTCCTCTCCTCTCCTCCAGTGAGATCGCCCTCGCCGGCGGCTTCCAAGTGTGCCCTTATTTCATCGGACACGGTATCGGATCCTACTTCCACGGGCACCCTGAGGTCTGGCACCACGGTGAGTTAACCCTGTCACCACCGCACCACCGAAGGGTTAACCCCTTCACTGCGACAATACAGAAGGTTAACCCTTGCACTGCCACACGACAAAGGGTTAGCCCTTTCACTGTCACACTACAGAAGGTTAACCCTTTTGAGATTAGAGGCATCCGGTGCTAGAGCACAGGGCGCAAGGACAGAATCGATCCAAATATGACTTACTATGGCCCAGAAGGTAAAATCAGTACTAGGTTGAACACTTGTACCTTGACACCAGAGAATGAACAAAAAGCATGTTGTTGTTTTTTTTATATTTTAAATTTTTTTTCTGTTTACTGTTGCTTTTTTTTTAATTGTATTTGTCCCTATTACTTTGTAACAGGATTAGAGGTTATCTAACAAACGCAATTATGATTTATTTGTATGTAAATGAATCCTATACATGTATACATCATGGTTTCCTCCTTCCCCTAAAATGTCTATGCGAACCCGGGGGGCTGGGAGGGGGGTTAAGAAGCGACCTGGTCCGTCTCGCAGCCACAGGACCGCCAGAGCAGAGGAAAAGACTGTCACAACTGCAAACAGGCAGGCTACACAGTATATTAATATACTGACGGACAATCTATATACTGAAAAGACACTTTTTTATGCCACTGTGGGAATTAATACGAAATGCTGATGTGAATGTCTCTTTCCTCTGAACTTGTTAAAAAAGAAAAAAAAAAAAGATAAAAAGAAATGTTGGTCACAAAAAAAAAAAAAGGTTAACCCTTTCACTACCACACTACAGACGGTTAATCCGAGTTAGATCTGAATATATAAACATTTTGTTTTTGAGCCAGTGAGCAAGCGGTGATAAAGAATACATATGTTTTATTTTTTTTATTTACCGTGTTCTTTCTTTTTCCAAAGGGAAAAACAACTTGATGTGATGATGTCAGAAGATCTTTCTACTGACCAAACAGTCTTTCTGTTTTTCTTTTCAGCTAATGACAATGACATGATCATGGATGAAGGCATGGCTTTCACAATAGGTGAGTTAGATTTCACCCTCCTATAGACGTGTTTCTTGTTTATAAACATACCGTGTTCGAGCCAATCGGCAACACCCGCTGAGTCATGTGACTGAGTTGCCCCCTACCTGCGTTGAGCTGCTGCGCTAAAAAAGTGCTATATGGAGAAACCATGGCACTCCCCTGACTAAAAGTATAATGGAGCTCTATGGAGAAACCATGGCACTCCCCTGACTAAAAGTATAATGGAGCTCTATGGAGAAACCATGGCACTCCCCTGACTAGAAGTATAATGGAGCTCTATGGAGAAACCATGGCACTCCCCTGACTAGAAGTATAATGGAGCTCTATGTAGAAACCATGGCACTCCCCTGACTACAAGTGTAATGGAGCTCTATGGAGAAACCATGGCACTCCCCTGACTACAAGGGTAATGGAGCTCTATGTAGAAACCATGGCACTACCCTGACTACAAGTGTAATGGAGCTCCATGTAGAAACTATGGCACTCCCCTGACTACAAGTGTAATGGAGCTCCATGTAGAAACCATGGCACTCCCCTGACTACAAGTGTAATGGAGCTCTATGGAGAAACCATGGCACTCCCCTGACTACAAGTGTAATGGAGCTCTATGGAGAAACCATGGCACTCCCCTGACTACAAGTGTAATGGAGCTCTATGGAGAAACCATGGCACTCCCCTGACTACAAGTGTAATGGAGCTCCATGTAGAAACCATGGCACTCCCCTGACTACAAGTGTAATGGAGCTCCATGTAGAAACCATGGCACTCCCCTGACTACAAGTGTAATGGAGCTCTATGTAGAAACCATGGCACTCCCCTGACTACAAGTGTAATGGAGCTCTATGTAGAAACCATGGCACTCCCCTGACTACAAGTGTAATGGAGCTCTATGTAGAAACCATGGCACTCCCCTGACTACAAGTGTAATGGAGCTCTATGTAGAAACTATGGCACTCCCCTGACTACAAGTGTAATGGAGCTCCATGTAGAAACTATGGCACTCCCCTGACTAAGAAGGCGAAGCAGCGCCTCTACCACCTGAGACAGTTAAGGAAGTTCAGAGTATCGGGGAAGATACTCCAGTCCTTCTACTCCGGGGCTGTAGAGAGCATCTTGACTGGAAACATCACTGCCTGGTATGGAAACAGCACGGCACAGGACAAGAAGGCCCTACAGAGAGTGGTGCGCTCAGCCGAGCGTACTACGGGTATTGCACTACCACCCCTGCAGGTCTTATATAACAAGAGGTGCAAATCCAGAGCCTGCAGAATAATGAAAGACCCTCACCACCCAACAACAGCCTGTTCAAGCTGCTGCGGTCAGGCAAACGCCGCCTGCGAACACCAGCAACTAGGACAGAGAGACTTCGGCTCAGCTTCTTCCCCCAGGCCATCAGAGCCTTGAACACTGAACTCTGCACACACAAGCACACATGAGCACACACACAACACACACACTGTACACGCTCACACACTAGCAGTCACTTTAACATGAACACACACACACATATGCTGCACACGCTCACACTATGCTCACTTTACACAATGAAAGGTCACAGTATAATGGAGCTCTATGGAGAAACCATGGTACTCTCCTGACTACAAGTATAATGGAGCTCTATGGAGAAACCATGGCACTCCCCTGACTACAAGTATAATGGAGCTCTATGGAGAAACCATGGTACTCTCCTGACTAAAAATATAATGGAGCTCTATGGAGAAACCATGGCACTCCCCTGACTACATGTTGTGTGTTGTCCTCTGATGTCATGCTGTGTGTTGTCCTCTGATGTCATGTTGTCCTCTGATGTCATGTTGTCCTCTGTCATGTCGTGTGTTCTCTGATGTCATGCTGTGTGTTGTCCTCTGATGTCATGCTGTGTGTTGTCCTCTGATGTCATGCTGTGTGTTGTCCTCTGATGTCATGCTGTGTGTTGTCCTCTGATGTCATGTTGTGTGTTGTCCTCTGATGTCATGCTGTGTGTTGTCCTCTGATGTCATGCTGTGTGTTGTCCTCTGATGTCATGCTGTGTGTTGTCCTCTGATGTCATGCTGTGTGTTGTGTGTTGTCCTCTGATGTCATGCTGTGTGTTGTCCTCTGATGTCATGCTGTGTGTTGTCCTCTGATGTCATGTTGTGTGTTGTCCTCTGATGTCATGTTGTGTGTTGTCCTCTGATGTCATGTTGTGTGTTGTCCTCTGATGGCATGCTGTGTGTTGTCCTCTGATGTCATGTTGTGTGTTGTCCTCTGATGTCATGTTGTGTGTTGTCCTCTGATGTCATGTTGTGTGTTGTCCTCTGATGTCATGCTGTGTGTTGTCCTCTGATGGCATGCTGTGTGTTGTCCTCTGATGTCATGTTGTATGTTGTCCTCTGATGTCATCAGTGTTCATTTTGTCAACGAGAATGATGACTAAATATGGTCGTCAACGAAGCTTTTCCCCCTGACTAAATCTAGACTAAAACAAAAAAGACAATCGAGACTAAAACTGACTAAGACTAAAATGCTCAGACCTGTAGTTGACTAAAACTGACTAAACAGAAAAAAAATTAAGGTGACTAATTATGATAAACAAAAAAGGAGCATTTGACACATGACTAAGACTAAAACTAAAATTAAAATAGCTGACAAAATTAACACTGTATATGTTATGTGTATACAGAGCCCATACTGATGGAGGGATCTCCAGAGTTTAGAATCCTGAGGGACAAGTGGACGGCAGTGTCTGCCGACGACAAGCGGTAGGTGGTGCTCAGCGAAGACGTGGAGGCCAGCGACGCACGACGACAACCCAGTTTCACGATGTTCCCTTAACACAGCAGATCGGCCCAGGGCCGTGGTTATAGTCCTTAACCAAAACAACGCTACATCTTAGGATGCCCTCTGAAATCACCACGACTAAAATGCCACACTAACATCTGAGGTGCATTTATTTCAAAGCAGTGGGGAATCGGCTGAAAACAACTACCACATTTTTCAGTAATAGTAAAAGAAAGGCACGGTTATTTTTGTATCGAGGCAAGAATGACTTGAAACCCACTTGTCAAAAAGACTGGTAATGGTCCTTTTAATACGTCTGAATCATTTTATTTGTTAAATATATTTTTTTTATCCACTTTTTCTCCCCATTTTCAATTTTTCTCCCATCCCAATTTCGTATTATCCAATTCTCCCCTCCCCTGTCTTGAACGTTGCTAGACTATGCCTCCCACTGGTCGGCTGTAGTGAGGACAGAAGCCTTGCATCACGTGTCCCCTCCGGTACACGAGGAGGCAGCCTGTCGCATCTTTTCACCGCAGCAGCCCGAACTCTCAGTGGCGAGGAGTAACGCGTGGGAGGCTCACGCTGCCCCCGTCACTTCCTGCTTCCGTCGCACCGGCGTCGCCAAACCGACCTGTAGGAGTCGCTGTCCACAACGTCAAATCCCCACCCACCGGCTTTCCCACCCTCTAACACTTGCCAATTGTGTTAGTATGGACGACCGGCCAGCCGGTAGCAACGCCGAGACCTGGGCTAGAACCCAGCGTCTCCTGCGTTAGAGGCGAGCACCTTGCCCACTGCGCCAATCAGCCGACCCTTTATTTGATAAATATGTATGGAAATGTCTTGGTGACGTTAGGGCAGAGACATATATATATACTGAGACATGGTACAAGGACAACAGTAAAGTACCTCACATACTGTACACGCAGTGCATTAGACCGCACAAGTCCGTGAAATAGCTGACAATGAGCCCTTGTGAATTCATTCATGTTAAAGGACTTCTTTGCAGCCAGCATTAATCATGTGAAAACGATGTTCATGTTGCCATCGACTCGGGCATAATTTTCCAAGATGTAATCATAGTTAATAGATAATTAGTATTACATTTTAATTAATTACAATTTTAATTAGATAATTTTTTACCACTAATCGGTTAAAACATCTGAGGCAACTAAGCCCCTGACAACTAATTCTAGGTACATCGGTCATTTTCACTGCATGGCACATGGTATGTCTGCGGCCGTAGAGGGAGTGTCCAGTAGCGCTGTCCCCGAAGCCTGTTTTTAGGATTCGAACTTCGGCAGGGTTTTTCGAACGGACATTCGAACCATCGTTTTTAATCATATGAATAATTGTTCCCGTTTCAGTACTGTCTGGTCTTGACTTTAGGCACATAGCGCACATAACGTAGCGTATATTACATTTACACATATAACGTTGCGTACATATGCGCATATTGCTGCAGTCAAAATGGTTAGTCAAAGTAGTAGTGTCTACTTACTGGATAATCCATTTTGTGAATGCATTTGTTGAAATAGCATTTTTGTTGGCAGACTGCTCCTGCTATCTTAACGTTAGCAAGCTAAACCTGCATAGCGCGACTTAACGTGCTTCATTTCCTGATGTATGATGGTGACCCCTCCTCACGCGACTCGTTGACTGTTTCTGTGTGTTCGTGTGTGAATTTCGAATTATTGTAAACACAACATAGTACTGGGTGATATTCTGATATATATCACATTCTGATATATCTTTTTTGTGTAAAATTAATTAATTAATTAAAAAAAGAAAATGTAAGAAAAAAGCGGAGGTTCGAACCCATTAATTAACACATTGAGCGCCAGCCATTACCCTTATCACCCTTGCACCAGGTTTCCATAGCCTACTTTCACTGTGCTATGTTTGGAGAGCTATATCTATATTCTATATTATAGCTATGGAGACAATACTATGGTCATTTGACAGTCACTTTCTTCCGTCGAACATGCAAAAAAGAGAAAATATTTTCATGTATACGTTCGCGCGTTATCCCGAGGTGAATATTGTATAGTTTAGGAGTGATCCGGGCTAATTCCTGAAAAGCTGAGTTATAGGGCGCTATGTGAATTCTGCTATAAGCGTGGCGTTTCTTGCCTGGACACGCTACTATTTCCAAATCAAATTTATAGGTATTATGTTTCATCATGAATGTATTTGATAGCCAGTAACGCCATTTGTTTTGAACACTGATCAGCTGGATCAATATGAAATCATTGTAGGATCAAGGTGGAATTGACGTCAGATAGTCCTTACCTTTGATCGGGCTTATTCCAAAAAGAATATTCCAATTGTCTGATCGCGATTTCCAGTATTGATGTCCATCTGGTCCCGGACATAATTTGGCACAACTTATGGATATGCGTTTAGAAGTGGTGACGGTCGGATGAAGCGATTTACTTGGCTTGGTCTAAATTCTGCGCCCGGAGGGGTTTAGACACACGGTGAGAAATAAGGTTTCAAACGGTGTGGTGATACTGCCACCTAGCGTGGACCTGTAATGAATAAAAATATTGAATAAAAGAAAAAAACGACCAAAACCCAGAGAAATCGCGGGTCTGGCGCTCAACCGCTGGCGAGTTAACCCGGGATATCTCGGGTCTGGCGCCGAATGTGTTAAGATTCGAGTGCCAACGTAACGAACGAACGGAAGGTCCGAACCTTCCAGCAGCACTGCTTGTGCTCAAGACGTTGTGTGTGCGTGTCGTCTTGTGTGCAGGTCGGCCCAGTTTGAACATACCGTGGTCATCACCTCTGACGGAGTGGACATTCTCACCAAACTACCGGAGGAGGAGGAGGAGGAGGAGAGCGGGCCGTGACCTGGAAGAAATGGCTGCCGACGTCCTCGACAGCAAGCCTGTGTATATACCTCAAAGGAATTCAACTCTTGTCAACTCGGATCCCAGATCAAGTGTTAACCTTCTGTAGTGTGGTTATGAATGGGTTAACCCTTTGTCGTGTGGCAGTGAAAGGGTTAACATTCTGTATTGTCGCAGTGAAAGGGTTAACCATTTGGTAGTGTGGTAGTGAAAGTGTTAAGACACATTTCTGCTCTTATGGGAACTAGCCTGGACGCATCATACTTACAGTAATGATTTATAGTTTGACAGTTTGATCTAAACTTAGTTTGATGGTACAGCGTACGATAATACCTATATAAATCCTATGCAAGCACACCATTGTTTTGGTCTGACATGCTGGTGCTCTAGTGCGACATCTAGTGGCTGAATGTTATCTATAGAACCTTTTTAAAGCAGCAACGGGTCGTTTGTTTGGGGAAAAAAACAAACCTCTTGACAAGTAAAACTATTTATAAAAAGGGTGATACATCTTTAGTGTTTAATATATAAAGTGTCACAAGACAAAAACTGGATCTCTGGAGTACTGATTGAAAGTAGAAATGATCTGTTTGACTGTTTGGTGTTCCTACCCTCCCGCCCAGTGCCGTGCACAGACATTTACGGGGGCAGGGGCACAGGAACACACGCATATTCCCACCAGACGTTGCCAGACCACTGTTGGGTCATTACTTGTCCGTAGCCAAGAGCTAAACTGGAGCAGGGCTTTTAAAAGAGGGGAGCAGGTGTGTTTCACCATAGGGGCTGGAGCCGGCCCAAGACCAAACAGCCCTAACGGTCTTTATCTCCTTCATAATGAGGCCATGCTCTCCACACACCTTGGAGAATGGAGTACTTCTTTCATGAATACTACTATACATTTCCCCCTTTAAATTATTTGATAGAATTTAAAATTCTATTGATATTTTCAATTTTCTTTTTTTAAATACAAAACCAGCCAAAAAAAAATCACTTTTGGACTCTTGTCAAGCCCCCCTTGGGCCGTATCTGTTCACGTTCCTCCTGCTACCATACCATAAGATAAGATAAGATGATCCTTTATTGATCCCCTTGGGGAAATTCGGGTGTCAAAGCAGCATGGGGGGATACAGGGTGGGGGATGCATAGGTTCACAGTCTCATACAGCCCAGTATCTATATACACACTGTTACAAAGGGTCAGATTAAACCGAATATATATTTATTACTTGAGATATATTGTATAATATTTGTATATCGTCTGATATCCCTTGTATATTCTTTGTACATATACACGGAATATCCCTTTACCTAGGTACAAGCCAGACCATAATATTCATTCTCCTATTGGACAGCGACCCCCTAGGCGCCAACGGCCATACCCCCAATGTCTAGTTCAAAGCCACCGCTAAGACATGTCTCAACATGCCCAGGTTTGCGCAGTAATACGAGACAGAACTGAGGTTGGCACTAGATTATTCACCTTACGTATAAATACGTCGCAGGTGGATACAGCAGTTAGTTAACCCAACAAGTTGAAGCCTTCACCACGAGTCAACGACCAAGTGAAGTGAGCAACCTTGCGTCTAAATAGAGCACTTAGAACCGCGTGCGAATAGGATAGTAAAAGTGTCAGAGCTTAGTGAAATAACGTCAAGTTCGACCTAGTTAATGTGAAGTACCGTGCACAGGAGAATCTACACCGGCAAATGCAGAGCCTTTTCCGGCTGGATTATATCGCTTTTGGTACTGTGGCTGCTGGAGCAGAGAACCGTCTACCCCGCTGCTGTGTGGGATCTACCCGTGAGGAGCATCACTCAAGCCCGTCTCTAGGAAGAGGCTGGCTGGCTTTCATCCATGCTGTCACGCATACTTGGATTATAGCTGCTGCTTTTGTCTGCCGATCGAGGGGAGTATATGTACCGACTCCCGTAGCTGGAGCTTATTGATTCCCCGTTGATCCAGACTTTTGCTCCCGAACATTCCTCTCCCCTGCTGGCTTACAACCGGAGGGAACCCCCTTAGTATCTCCAGCCGACTACGAGTGTACCTTATATAATTCTTATGCTACAGGTGGTATTAATTATCCCCATCGTAATATGCTCATGGACTTACGCTCTTGACCTATTCATGCACATTCTTCGCCATACAAGCGCGACTCTAATTCTCAATACTGTAATCTGATATTGCTGCTCTTCTAATAAATATTCCAAACAGGACTTTCTTCGTTAAGCCGTGTTATTGTGTGGGTGTTCATTATACCTGTGTACTGTATGGCCAGTAATTAAAGTACATAACTCAGTAGTGGTTTAATGATACCATACTCTCAATACAGTCAGGGAATTGTACCCCTCAGTTACACACACGATATACAAGTATAGATACAAATACAATATAATAAAAAAAATTACAAACACAAGATAGTCAACTGTCTCTAGTGCAAAGTACAAGATAGTCGGTACAGTGATGTGAGTCTCTATTTATCAAGTCCCGAGTTGTGACAGTGATAGTTCTGGCAGCAGATCCGGCCGCCCAAGCCCTTTGTTGTAGAGCCTGATGGCTGCCGGTATAAAGGACCGCTCTTCATTCAGACAAAATACAAAGAAGCATCTTCTAAGCACAATGCTGTTTCTCTTTGTTTCAGAGGATTGTTGTATATTGTATTGTATTGTTGTAACTAATTATTCTAGAAGTTGTTTTTTCCTCCCAAAATTACCCAGTGCAGCTCTAAGAAAGAAAATGGTATGTATACAAGTCACTTTATAATTAAAACTTCAGTTCACTTTTAAATATAAACTCTAGCCGTGTGGTTTGTTGTCTTGGTCCATTTCAGCAGCATCAAATTGTAGAACATGTATGAAAAGGTTATTTTTGAACATGTATTATTTACATTCCTCTAAATAAATCATAATATCAAGCTTTGTCAAACAGAATAATCTGAATGAAAAAGAAATTATAAACAAAAAAATCAAGCGCAATGTAGTTATGGTAGTTGACATGTTCAAAAAAGGAGTAGAGGGAAGCTAAGCTTATTATATGAATAGATAGCCACTAGATGGCAGCATACTACTATAATGAACTGTACCACTCACTCATTAATTATCTTCATACCTTGTAAACCACACACACACACACACACAGTAGTCATCCATATCATCCAGCCATTGAAGCCATGTAGCCCTGCCCTGTGGTCTAACCTCAGCTTAATTTCCTCAAGCTCCCATTCTGGTGTCCTCCTCCCAGGAGAGTCATGTCCTCTTGAGAGCTTGTTTACAACCCATGAGACGGTTTCAAAGTGACGAACAATAAAACTGTAAAAGTACCCTGTTGCAGTGTTTGCTGAAGCAATAGCTGACAGGAAATACATTGGAGCCCAGACGGTCCCCTATACTGTAGCAACAGACGGCCCAGACGGTCTCCTATACTGTAGCAACAGACGGCCCAGACGGCCCCCTATACTGTAGCAACAGACGGTCCCCTATACTGTAGCAACAGACGGTCCAGACGGCCCCCTATACTGTAGCAACAGACGGTCCCCTATACTGTAGCAACAGACGTCCCCTATACTGTAGCAACAGACGGTCCCCTATACTGTAGCAACAGACGGTCCCCTATACTGTAGCAACAGACGGCCCAGACTGTCCCCTATACTGTAGCAACAGACGGTCCCCTATACTGTAGCAACAGACTGTCCCCTATACTGTAGCAACAGACGGTCCCCTATACTGTAGCAACAGACTGTCCCCTATACTGTAGCAACAGACGGTTCCCTATACTGTAGCAACAGACTGTCCCCTATACTGTAGCAACAGACTGTCCCCTATACTGTAGCAACAGACGGTCCCCTATACTGTAGCAACAGACTGTCCAGACTGTCCCCTATACTGTAGCAACAGACGGCCCAGACTGTCCCCTATACTGTAGCAACAGACGGTCCCCTATACTGTAGCAACAGATGGTCCAGACTGTCCCCTATAGAAACAGACGGTCCAGACGGTCTCCTATAGAAACAGATGGTCCAGACAGTCTCCTATAGCAACAGATGGTCCAGACAGTCTCCTATAGAAACAGATGGTCCAGACAGTCTCCTATAGAAACAGACGGTCCCCTATACTGTAGAAACAGACGGTCCAGACAGTCCCCTATACTGTAGCAACAGACGGTCCCCTATACTGTAAAAACAGACAGTCCCTATAACAACAGAATTCCAATGAAACCGTCTTATTGACAAACCCAAGTCACTATGAGGTGGCAGCGCTCTACTGTAATGACCCAAGTCACCATGAGGTGGCAGCACCTACATCTACTGTAATGACCCAAGTCACCATGAGGTGGCAGCACCTACATATACTGTAATGACCCAAGTCACCATGAGGTGGCAGCACTCACTCACTGTAATGATCCATACGACATGTTATAAGTTACCTGATGAAGACTCATTCTGTCCTGAGACAATATCAATATATTTGATGCTCTGCAAAGCTCATTTAGTGATAGTGGTTTTTGATGCCTCGATGCTCTACTGAGCGATTGAGAAGGTCCTTTCTACCTGCTGCGGTTAAATTCTTTAACAAACACCGCTAGCTCTGTGTGTTGTAGGGCTGTCCCCGACTGAGGATTTGGATGGTCGACTAGGATTGGCCAAAATTTGCCGTTAGTCGACTATTGGTCGACAAAAAAAAATAAAAATAAGGTATATTTTAAAACTTTTATTTATTTTTTTATCATTCCATTTGGGCTGTGGGGGGTGCTTAATGTCTGAAGGAGTCGACTGAAGGCTTCTTGTCCTCTGCAAAAGCATGCAATTGGTCCACTGATGGATACATCTTGATATTTGTCTAGTCTAGTGTGTTCATTAGATGGGTGAAATCCTCTTTCAGTGCCTCTGTACCTGTTTTCTTAGGCAGTTAGCCTCTGGTATGCATGCCATTAGCGTTAGCCATGCTTCTAGGCCTATTTTTTTTATTTTTTATTTTATTTTTATATTCGACTAAGAGGTTGGCCAGTCGACTACGGCTCCTTTCGACCGATTAGTCGACTAATCGATTAATAGGGGTCAGCCCTAGTGTGTGAGAGGCTCTCTTCTTCTCTTCTTTTTACTGTGTTATGTAACTTGTACTGTATGTTACTTGTACCCTATATGCTGAGAGGCTCTCTTTTAATTTTTACTGTTATGTAACTTGTATTGTATGTTATTGTTTCTTGTTTGTGTATTTGTATTCACTCTGGTGGTAAACCATGTTTCCCCTCTGGGATTAAGAATAAAAACCATACCATATCAACAACATCTTCTATAGGGAGGTGTAGTGGTTACGTCATTGCCGTTTTCCGTGTTCCACCCTCTGTCCAACGCAATGTATTTCCCCCATTGCCCATTTCTAAATTGTCTCGTTTAAAACAAATAAAGCATTAACATTGGCATGGTGTACCTTTCTGTGCTTATTCATCCACAATCTATAGCTCAACATGAAAATATTTGCAATTAATCATAAAAGAAAAATCGCCAAATTTTATTTCAACCAAAAATGCTTAAAGAATAATGTTAGTGTTCCCGGACCCGCCGTCATTTGCCAGAATGTCTTCCCCTGCTCTATATCCCGTTTCACCCTGTATCCGTCGGTCATGCTTGACCAGAAAAGCGATAAACGCTAAAAAATAAAGTAAAAAAAAAAAAATGTTAGTGATGAGAAGGAGGGAACTCATTTTGTGCAAAAATTTCCATGCGGCAGAATTGTTACAATAGCCGATAATCCATTTTCCCCGATGATAAATCCCTATACGGGTGGAACAACCAGTGACGTCAGACTACACCTCCCTATAGGGTTTTGGGCAGCACTTTTTCTGAGAGTGGTCAGCACAGTGGTCAGCGCTGGTTCCTCACAGCAAGGAGGTCCTGCTGCGTTCAGACCCCAGCAGGGGGCCTTTCTGTGCAGAGCTTGCCGTTACCCTTGAGCAAGGCACTGCCATTACAACCGGAGTTGGTCCCCCGGGGCGCCGCACTGTGTGTGTGGTTTAGCCCACTGCTCCTAAATAGTCAGGATGGGTCAAATGCAGAAGGCAGATTTCCTCAAAGGGATTACTAATGTTTCAACTTAAACAACTTAACTTCATCCAGAGGTTTTGGATCAAAGTTATTATTATTTTGTTTTAAGTTTGTATAAAAGGCCAATAATCTGTTACAGGGCAAATTCCAGGCATAGCACCATCCCTCTGTTTTATTCATGTCTACTCTCACTTCTGATACATGTGGGTTTGATAAAGACAAAAGATCAAATATGGTATGAGACCATACCCTGCAAACATGCTCTCCTCTCCTCTCCTCTCCTCTCCTCTCCTCTCCTCTCCTCTCCTCTCCTCTCCTCTCCTCTCCTCTCCTCTCCTCTCCTCTCCTCTCCTCCTGTCCTCTTCTATATCCTCTCCTCTTCTATATCCTCTCCTCTTCTATATCCTCTTCTCTATCCTCCCCTCTTCTATCTCCTCTCCTCTTCTATCTCCTCTCCTATCCTCTTCTATCTCTCCTCTCTCATGTCCTATCCTCTTCTATCTCCTCTCCTCTTCTATATCCTCTCCTCTTCTATCTCCTCTCCTCTTCTATATCCTCTCCTCTTCTATCTCCTCTCCTCTCCTCTTCTATCTCCTCTCCTATCCTCTTCTATCTCTCCTCTTATGTCCTATCCTCTTCTATCTCCTCTCCTCTTCTATCCCCTCTCATCTCCTCTTCTATCTCCTCTCCTTCCCCCTCATCTCCTCTCCTATCCTTTTCTATCTCCTCTCCTATCCCCTCTCCTATCCTCTTCTATCTCCTCTCCTCTCCTCTCCTCTCCTCTATCTCCTCCTATCCTTCTCTTCTCTCCTTGCACGTGAACGGTGGACGTGAACAGTCTCGCACAACGTCTGGCATTTGTCGACATGATCATGGCATTAATAACGGGTTAATCATTCTATATTTTGGTCGGCCTGTAAATTAACTCCGAAACTATTTCCTACATTCTGATCCAAACAACATGGATGGATGGGTGTGTCTGGTCGGTGTGCTGCCTGGGAGTGTGTTCCTGTGCCCGGGGGAGCTCTACATGTCGGCGGGGGGGGGGGGGGGGTAAACAACATGGATGGGTGTGTCTGGGGGGACAGTGGCGACAGTGGCTCGAGAGGTAGAGCAGTTGTCTGGCAATCCGGAGGTTCCCGGTTCGATTCCCGCTCCTCCCGGGCAGCGTGTCGATGTGTCCTTGAGCAAGACACGTAACCCCTAATTGCTCCCGATGAGCAGGTTGGCACCTTGCATGGTCTCCTCCGCCGTCGGTGTGTGAATGTGTGAGTGAATGGGTAAGATGTGAGGAACAAATTGTAAAGCGCTTTGGATAAAAGCCGCTATATAAAAAAGCAGCCATTTACCATTTACAACAACATGGATGGGTGTGTCTGGTCGGCCAGTGTGCTGGGAGTGTGTTCCTGTGCCCGTGCCCGTACCCACGCCAGGCATGTGCCCACTCCCGAGGGTGGGGCAGGAAGGAGTAGACTAATAAAGGTGTGTGTGTCTGCCGATCGGGAGTCTACTCATGATGTCCAGCTTTTTCCAGGCACAGGAAGTGATTCACGGATCATAACTTCTTATCTTAGTCAATATCCTTTTGATAACGATATGGTGCTCATTTGCAGAGGTGTAGAAGTGTGTGTGTGGGGGGGGGGGGGGGGGTGTGACTTGCATTAAAAAAAAAAAGACTCTTGGACGTTAACCCTTTCACTGCCACACTACAGATTACGGTTACCGTCTGTAGTGTGATAGTAAAGGGTTAACCTTATGTAGTTTGGCAGTGAAAGGGTTAACAAGTGAGGGGGGAGGGAGGTCGGGGGGGGGGGGGGGGGGGGGGTGGTTTAATGGATGACCCAGGAGGGCCCTTAGGGGATCTTGACTAAAAAGCCACCTTTGGTTTAACCCTTTCCCTACCACACTACCAACGGGTTAACCCTTTCACTGCGACAATACAGAAGGTTAACCCCTTCACTGTCACACGACAAAGGTTTAACCCTTTCACAACCACACTACAGAAGGTTAACCCTTTCACTACCACACTACAGACGGTTAACCCTCTGTAGTATGGTAGTGAAAGGGTTAAACGTTCAAAAAGGTGCGTTTTCCTGTAAAGGCTATATAGAGGCTTTTATGTTTTTTTTTTTACGACAGCTTTTCAAACGTGGGGCAATTTTTTGAAGTTGTGAAGATAACAGAGCCGCCCTTATTTCCATTATAGAGGCGTCGTCTGTATATCCGCGAGGTCGTTGTCTGGAGGCGTATTGCGGATGAATTGCGGATGAGGAGGCGACCGGGGCAACAGAGAGGCATCATGTGCATCATGGGGGCCCCAGGATTTCTGCTCATTGAACGTTCAAGGGATGAAGCATTGTTTGATGTAACAATATGTTACTCTCCGTTTAACTGTTGTGCCTGGCTGTGATGTTTGATTGGTTGTCTAACAGGCGGGTGGGGTGTGTTTGTGTATAGTGTGCTGTAGGAGTTTCCTGTGAGGCAGGGGTCGTATAAACAGCTCTTAGTGAGCAGAGGACAGCCTGGCGTTGGAAGGAACACACATACACACATTCACACACATACATACGCACGCGCACAATATCTGAAATAGAAATGAACCTTCATACACTTTGCTAATTTGCACTTAAGTAATCTTCTTTACTACTATGCACTCAACACTGTAGTAGCACCCAAGTTAAACACTTTGATGAACATTGTTACTCCGCTGAAAGAGTTGTGCCCTTCCTGCTGACCTGTTTTATGTAAACACATAAAAGCATCAGCAAACTAAATATGAATGTAAAATACACACACACACACACACACACACACACACACACACACACACACACACACACACACACACACACACACACACACACACACACACACACACACACACACACACACACACACACACACACACACACACACACACAGAGGTTTGGAAAGAGACAAGGAGTGCTGTGGAGGGGTTGGGACAAGTGAGAGTTCGTCAGCAGAACGGGGGAGTTGAGCAAGGGCAGGCGAGGTAGCAGAGGGAGTAGGTTCAGGGGGTGTGCTGCTCAGCTGTGGTTACCCCTCTCCTCTCTCCTCCTCTCTCCTCTCTCCTCCTCCCCTCTCCTCTCTCCTCTCTCCTCCTCTGGTTCAGGGGGTGTGTTGTGGTTACCCCTCTCCTCCCCTCTCCTCTCTCCTCTCTTCTCTCCTCTCTTCTCTCCTCTCCTCTCTCCTCCTCTCCTCCTCTGGTTCAGGGGGTGTGTTGTGGTTACCCCTCTCCTCTCCTCTCTCCTCTCCTCTCTCCTCCTCTCCTCCTCTGGTTCAGGGGGTGTGCTGCTCAGCTGTGGTTACCCCTCTCCTCTCTCCTCCTCTCCTCTCTCCTCCTCTCCTCCTCTGGTTCAGGGGGTGTGCTGTGGTTACCACATGTTCCCGTGCTTCACAGCTCAGCCTGGAATCCATGGAGGCCACACAATACAGCACAATGCAGCATAACTAACCTCCGTTTATGAGGCTGTGTCTCCACAGTGCGGCACGCAGTGTGTCTCTCTCTCACACACACACACACACACACACACACACACACACACACACACACACACACACACACACACACACACCATGCTAGCCCCCGACATGCTAATCCTAAGGGGACGGTCACACATGATGTTCATATCATCCATCTGCATTCCTTACACTAGCTCAGCTAAGCGCAGCATGTGGGAATGAGTGGATGTGTGTGTGTGTGTGGGTCTCTGTCTGTGTCTGTGTGTGTGTGTCTGTGTCTGTGCGTGTGTCCATGTGCGTGTGTGTGCGCGCGCGCGTGCCACTGCCAACACAGTCTAGAATGTGGCGATGCTTTGTGAGCGATGAATAATACATTGATGGGTGAGTGGTTGATTTATTTGCCTCATTCAGACAGTCCAGGTGTGTATGCATCTGTTGTGTGTGTGTGTGTGTGTGTCTGTGTGTCTGTGTTGTTTGTGCCTGTGATATATCACACTCAGCTGGGACCGCTGCGCTGAGGAGCACCGCAGGAATCCCAGGACTGTGTGGTGACATGAGGAATTCTCCCATTACCAAGGTGACCTACAGTAATATCCACAGAGACCTGTAGAGGCAGGTTTCACACACACACACACACACACACACACACACACACACACACACACACACACGCATGCGCACACACACACGCGCACGTGCACGATCAGATGGTGTTGACTGAACAAGAGCCCCACCCTAGAGACGACTCAGTCCGAGCATAATATGAAGGAAATTCCATAGCAACAAGTGTGTTTGTGACGTGGCCGTGTCAGCCGCACACTCATTGTATACCTGGGCAGGTCGCTACAGGCTCTGCAGGGTCTAATCTAAAAACATCTCCTTCCTGTCGGCGCTCTCTCTCTCTCTCTCTCTCTCTCTCTCTCTCTCTCTCCCACTCTGTATCCTCTTCCACTTAACATGTCGGTGAAGCTGGCAGGAAACAGAAACTTCAGCAACCGGGTGCAAGAAGCGACTCGAAAATCTATGTGCATATGGCTGTTTTTTTTTTTTTATATAGCGCTTTTATCCAAAGCGCTTTACAATTTGTTACTCACATCTTTTACCCATTCACTCACACATTCACACACCGACGGCGGAGGCAACCATGCAAGGTGCCACAACCTGCTCATCGGGAGCAATTAGGGGTTAAGTGTCTTGCTCAGGGACACATCGACACGCTGCCCGGGAGGAATGGGAATCGAACCGGGAACCTCCGGATTGCCAGACGACTGCTCTACCTCCCGAGCCACTATCGCCCTATCTGTTTGTGGAGTGAGATTATGGAATGGATTGGACGAGGAGGTTAAACTGAGTAAAAAAAACATAAACCAGTTTAAAAGAAAGTAAAAAAAAAAAAATGAATATTGGAAAGGTATAAGGAGGAGGGTGAACATGACGTTTGGCATAATTGGCATTAAAAGGAATATGTTATATAGAATATGTATTAACTAGTCAGACTCATGTATGTCTTGTAGAGATGTCGGGGGAATGTGGGAAACAGAGCTATGTTACATGTTGTATGTATAGCAATCGATGGTCAGGGTGTGTGGGGAATGGAAATTCACAAGCTTAGCTTCTTCCATCCCCCTTTTCAAACCATTAAGTGGTGTCTGTTGTTACTGTTGTCTATTGTTTTGTGGTGGTTATTGTACTGTTTTGTGGTTGTCTTGTATTGTATAGGTTGCATGGTTTGAAATAAATAAATGAAACTGAAATAAATGAAACTGATCATAATTCCCAGGGCAGAGGATGCTGGTGGGATTCAGTCCCAGCAGGGACGATAAGCATAATATAGCCTATACTGGAGCAGCATGGCCTCTAACCACACCACCATCTCCACCAACGTGTCATTCTTTCACAGGTTCAAGTTCTAGGATTTGTGTTTGTGGTGTGAAAACACCCCTTTAGCGGTTAGATGATGACTCAGTGTCATAAACACACACCTTTTGCGTTGGAAGGAAGACCACTGTCAAACCAAGGGCATGTTCAGACTCTGGTCTTGAGTCATTATATACGCTGTGTTTGGTCTTTGCTCTGGACTGTGGTGTCCATTGTTTATCTTTTATCTTGTTGCTTTGATTTGTTCTGTGATTTGTATGTCCTGTTGTCATGTCACTCTATTTTTTTATTCCCCAAAACCCTGTGTCCTCAAAAATGTCTAATTAACCCTTTCACTACCTACCACACTACCAACCGGTTAACCCTTTCACTGCGGCAATAGTTTAGTTTAGTTTATTTATTTAGCACATTATATAAAAAAAACAAAAAGAAACAGTGCTATGAGGGAACGAAGCCCAAAGGATACAAAGTTCCACTCCATGAGTTCTATCCCATTGTCCATAAACATATATGAACGAAATACATGTAAACATGGTCTAGAAAATAAACTCAAAACAAGATCAGAGACATAATATAAGGCAGACACTATAGCGAAAACATGGAAGATTGACACGAGTCAATAACAAGAACAATTTCTATTTTCTTTTATTTTTTAAGTACAAGAAGGCAAAGGAGAGGAGAATAACATATGAACAGTATATAATGAAGAAAAAGAACAAGCAGCCACACAGTAGATGTAACACTGATGATTTATGATGAAATTTAATTAGATTTTAATTGTTTTTTAAATATAGATAAGGAAGTCAAGTCAACCCTTTCACTGCCACACGACAAATGGTTAACCCTCTCACAACCACACTACAGAAGGTTAACCCTTTCACTACCACACTACAGAAGGTTAACCCTTTCACTACCACACTACAGAAGGTTAACCCTTTCACCACCACACTACAGACGGTTAACTCACTCACTCGGTAAAAGAAAAAAAAGCTTGAATCAGCGTTGTAAACAGATGTTTCCTGTTCTGCGGTTTGCAAGTGCTGCAGGAAATCACATATTGATGGCATTTTTTCAAATAAATCTTCCTGCCAGGGTCTGCGTTGTGTCGGTTATTATCTGCTGTGTGCTATATAGCTGTCATGGGGTTAGTTATGGGGTTATTATGGGATAATACACCTCGCTGTATGTGTTCAGCCACACACACCTAAGAAGAGGAACATTTTGTCATCACATCACATGTTCCTGATGTACAGTTAATCCTCAGGAATGCAGATGTGCATCTGCGTCTGTGTGTCTGTGTGTGTGTGTGGGAGGGACAGTGTTGTAAACTAGAATCACAGGACGACGGCTGGGAGGGTCTCTCTCTTTTGATTGACACTTACAAGGTGGAAAGAAATGTTCCTATCTGACCCTCTTGACTCGCCCTCCTCCTCCTCCTCCTCCTCCCAGTAATAATTTCCCTCAAAATAGAAATGTGTTCCAGGGAGAGAGAGAGACCGAGTGAGAGGGGAGATCTGCGCGTCTGGCTGGCGATCAAACCTGACCTGTTAATCCCCTGTAGGGGATCATGGCACTTCTGCACTACTACACACATGTGTGCACACGGAAACGCAAGCGCACACACACACACACACACACACTAGAGATAGACTGAATCGCCCCGGGCCAATTAATCAAACCGCTATCCGGCATTTTGAGATAATGGGCATTGGCAACAAAGTGTGTATGTTGCCTATAATTTCATTGATTGCGGTCTTTTAGTGAGAGTGCGATTCCTAGTTGCCACTTGTAATTAGCAAGAGCAAACCAATTGTATAGCTGTCATCAACCAGCTAAGCTAGCGAGCTAGCTAGCAATTTTGTGTCTCATTTGTTATTATAGAATTATATCAGATGAAAAAAAAACATATCATCGGAGTCAGCCATTTAGAAACGCATATCAGTCGACCACTAACATATACACACGCACATACACATATACACATATACACACACACACACACACACACACACACACACACACGCACACACACGCACATACACATATATACACACACACACACACACACACACACACACACACACACACAGGGACGTGCACAGGACTTTAGAGGGGCAGGTGCTCAAAGGCTGAAAAGGGCACTGGGCCTGTGCTATTTTTGGGGGCCCTTTTTGGGTGGGGAGGGGCCTTTTTATGCTTTTTAGGGGTTTTTGGTGATCAAATATTGAATATTGAACTATAATAATCAGTGCAGGAGCTCACTTATCACTGACTTAAAAGGCCCATACATCTCCATAAATGTTCAGGACGGAGGGAATAAGTACTTACCCTACAGACCCCAAGTCTGTTAGGACAGCAGACTCGGTTGGCACTGCTCAAAACTTACCTTTTTAAAATAGCTTTTAAATGAATTATTATCTTTATTTCATTGTCTTATTTTTCTTTATTTCTATACATTTTACTTAAATATTTTATTATAATTTGTATCATTGTTTTATGTAGTTTTCTTTTATCATTTTGTTTGTTCTTTTTTAATGTCAACATAATATAAATTATTCAAATGGATCTCAAACATGTTCCATTGTGATGTCACAGTATGATGTCATAATCAAACATTCTAGAACATTTCTGATGTCACAGTATGATGTCATAATCAAACATTCTAGAACATTTGTGATGTCACAGTATGATGTCATAATCAAACATTCTAGAACATTTGTGATGTCACAGTATGATGTCATAATCAAACATTCTAGAACATTTGTGATGTCACAGTATGATGTCATAATAGAACATTCTAGAACATTTGTGCACAGTATGATGTCATAATATAACATTCTAGAACATTTGTGTACAGTATATATTCAACAATTCTCTCAGTAGATCTCAGATATCAGAAGACAAGTGAAGATCCCTCACCTTGCTCCAATCATACCTCTCACACAGGCACCAATTCATCTCTATCAACAACTGCAAATCCTCCACTGCCCCCATCACTCATGGTGTCCCCCAAGGCTCAGTACTTGGTCCCCTGCTCTTCATCCTCTACATCCTTCCACTTGGTCTGATTCTCCGCCAACATGGCCTGCGTTTTCACTGTTATGCAGACAACACTCAGCTCTACCTCTCCACCAAGACTATCACTCCAGCCACTCTCTCCACCCTCAGCACCTGCCTCACAGACATCAAAACATGGATGCAAAATAACTTTCTCAAATTAAACTGCAATAAATCAGAAATCATCATTATCGGTCCAAAATCCCTCACCAGCCACACCCAGGATTTCACCCTAAATATTGATGGTACCATTGTCACCCCCTCCACTCACGTCCGTAACCTTGGCATCATCCTGGACTCCACCCTTTCTTTCCTCCCCCATGTGAACCACATAACCAAATCTGCCTTCTATCACCTCCGGAACATTGCTCGTCTTCGCCCCTCCCTATCACTCTCCGCTGCTGAAACACTGGTTCATGCATTCATATCATCAAGACTAGATTACTGCAACAGCATCCTCTACGGCTCACCAAACACTATTCTCAATAAACTCCAATATGTCCAAAACTCTGCTGCCCGCATGCTCACCTCCACCCGTCTCTGATCACATCACCCCTGTCCTCCACGACCTCCACTGGCTTCCAATCAAATACAGGATACATTTTAAAATACTACTCATCACATTTAAAGCCCTCAACAACCTTGCCCCTCCCTACCTGTCCGACCTCCTCCACCGTCACACGCCCACCCGTCGCCTTAGGTCTGCAGATGCCAACCTCCTAACACCTCCCACGACCAAGCTCCGGACCTGGGGCGACAGGGCCTTTGCTGCTGCTGCCCCCTCCCTCTGGAATGCCCTCCCCAGCCATATCCGTGATGCAAACACCCTGACATCTTTTAAATCAGCCCTCAAAACTCACCTTTTAAATCTTGCTTTTGACCTCTAATTCTGTCGGTTTTATTTAATTTTATTTTGTCATGTATTATTTTGTTCTGTTTTGTTCTGTTTTTTGTTTTGCCATAGTTTGTCTCTCCTGCCCATGTAAAGCGTCTTTGAGCACCTGGAAAAGCGCTATATAAAATAGATGTATTATTATTATATTATTACTTGTTGTTTCCGGCTATTTGTCTGTAAGCTTGAATATATTCTGTAGATACAATTTAAAATCCCCACATGGAAAAGGAAACAATGTCCTGTACAATCCTTAATGAGCTGCCTCTGGAGGGAAGGCTCTGTGATGTGGTTATTAAAGTCAACAGCACTGAGTTTAATGCCCACAAGGCCCTCCTGTGTGACTGCAGTGACTATTTCAGGTAAGTTTAGCTTGGTTCAGGTTACCTTGGTTAGTAAACAGATACCATACTGTACTTTTACTGTAAACAGATACTATACTGTACTTCTACTGTAACCAGATACTATACTGTACTTCTACTGTAAAAGATACTATACTGTAATTCTACTGTAAAAAGATACTATAGTGTACTTCTACTGTAAACAGATACTATACTGTACTTTTTTTTTTTTATCCACTTTTTCTCCCATTTTTCTATATTTTCTCCCATCCCAATTTCGTATCATCCAATTCAACCCTCCCCTGTCACGGACGCTGTTTCTTGCCTCCCACAAGCCGGCTGCAATGTGGACTAAGTCATACATAGCACAAGTCCCCTCCGGTACTTGAGGTAACAGCAGTCGCATCTTTTCACCTGCGCAGCTCGATCTCTCAGTGGCGAGGAGTAACGCGTGGGAGGCTCACGCTGCCCCCGACACTTCCTGATTCTACTGCGCAGGCGCACCAACCGACCTGTAGGAGTCGCTGTCCACAACGCCCGATCCCCACCCATCAGTTTCCCACCCCCTAATACGGCCAATGTGTATTAGTACGGACGACCAGCTAAACTGAAAGCAAATGTGGAGCGCTGGGCTCGAACTGACGAGCCCAGCGTCTCCAGCATTTCGTGGCGAGCGCCTTGCCCACTACGCCACATAGCCGCCCTAGTTTGTGTAATGTAATGTAATATCTGTTTTTAGTTTGTGTAATGTAATGTAATATCTGTTTTTAGTTTGTGTAATGCACATAATATGGGAACTTTTATCCATATGGTTGAGCCTGTTAGGAATTGCACCCCCAACCCAAGCAGATTGCAGATCACTCTCTCTATATGGAGGTAAAAAGAAAATATGGTAAAAATAATTGGCATAAAAAAGGCACTTTTTTTATGAGGCACAAAAGGGCAGGTGCTTGTGCACCCATTGGGCTCTATGTGTGCACGTGCCTGCTAGCTGTGCCCTTGAGAAAGGCACCTCAGCTTTAACCGCTCCAGTGTTAGCTGCTCAGGGGCCAGTAGTAGAGTGCCTGACCATAGTGTCTTTATACCTGTATCACTGGACATATAAATGCATAATAAATCAAATCAAATTGATTTGTAAAGCCCGAAATCACAAGTTAATGTCCGCATGGGCCGGACAAGTCTTCTTTAAACTATTCAAGAAGAAACATCCTGTAGCAGCCTGAATATTCTACTAAGTATTCAGAAGTGCTAACTAACTGTTACTTTCCCTGTGTGTGTATAACGTGTGATAAACAGCGTTCCTTTGGATAGCTCGCCCAGTCTAATAACGAGGTGAGGTGCTACTCTTCTCCGGCTTCAGTATGGATCACTAAAAATAACATTGAAGCACCTTTTCCCTTTCTGGAGTGGTCCTAGAGGGGGATCAGTGGCGGTTGCCAGCAGGGGGCGAAGTGGCAGTGGTGGCAGGTGGAGCAGAGGAAAGAGGGAAGCAACGAGGAAGAGGGAGTTACCTGGGAGCGAGAGGACCAGGAAGCTCTCTTCGGCAGTGACCTCGACCGTGAACAGTCGCAGTCGCAGCGGGCGTGTGCTCTGGAAGAGCCCCGTTGCAGAAGTTATGAGGAGAGCCCTGTTGGAACGAGCAACGGGTGATGAGAAGTACTTGCTAGTTGACGGGTTATCCTAGAAGTACCAGTGTGTGAGTAAGCGATACAGAACGAAGGACTAACGTCTAGAGTTAACGGGACTAACGTCTATAGTTAACGGGTTATAGTAGTAAGTGTGCGGTGTATTAGCATGCTGCTAACGGCTCCGTCTGACTCCAGTAGACTACCGAGCGCGCGGCGCTGAAGACCGGTGGTATAGTCAGCCACGTTGCGTTAGTAGTACAACCGATATAGCAGGAGGGTGCATCCAGACCCGAAGCTTAGCTGTGTTTAGGGTAGCAACAGTATTAGCAGTTCGCGCGACAGCAGCAAGCAACAGCCAGCAGTGGACGTTCCCCAAACGTTACAGAGGACGCCTCTTCCCACCAGCAGAGGTCGCCATCACAGCACGCTCCTCCAGCTAACCACTGCCCATGCTGTTCGCCCAGCCCGCTGGCTGTGCTCGCGGGATCGCCGACGCCATCTTGTCACCTGGACGAGAGGGGATAAGAGTGGGTCCGCCATCTTGGCTAAGTACGAATGGTACCTCGAGTATCTACATCAACGTCCATTCAAGTGAACGCTAACAACCAGTGTCTAAGGGGTACCCCAAACAATTTAAGCCGGCTTTAGTGTAGGTTTTATTTTGGTAACGTGGGCCCACATTTGCTTGGTTTTCTTTTGGTATTTTATTATTCTTGTTATTTGAATTCCCAATGTTTCTCTACTTTATGCCTGGGTCTCCCCTAGTACAAGCGGGGTGTTATTAATGTATTGAGCACGCGGTGCCTATGGTGGGAATAGTTTCCCCTACATTATCAGTGAGAGCACCCGGTGCCGTATGAATAAAATCTGAAGTATTATCTGTAACTGATAACCTGCCCAGGCTTCAATACAAAGTAGACCTTATTGGGAGCACTGTGTGTGTGTCTGTTTCTTCCATTTGCTAATCTAACCCCTGGGTAAATATTGTGACTGCATAATTATTTAACCCTTACACCCCATTCACAGAATAGCATTTGAAGGGTCTATACAGGTGGTCAAGGAAGGGTACTGCTTAAAGGGAAGCCCAATAATACTATTGAACTGACAGTCACTGGGTGTGGGAGGGCTGTCGGAGGTACTGGGGGAAGTGAGAGTGTGTGGGGAGCTACTGCTGACCGCCTTGGAAGGCGAGGGAGACCAGAGTACCAGTCCCCAGGTTAGTAAATCCTGGGCCCCATCCACTCCTGCTGCAAGCCCTCCAGAACGACGTTCCGGGCCAAAGATGGGGGTACATATAGGTCCAATTCTATAGTATCCTACTACCCAGTGTCTGTGTACTACTACTCCCACAAGCAGGGATAATCCACCCTTCTACAATCCCAATAAATCAAGAACAAAAAACCCACCATGAAATCCAAAATAAATGTAAAATAAATAAATGCAACACTCCCAGACATACCCCAGCGAAGGTAAGTAAAACCTAGCAATAGGAAAAAAGCACCACAGGTGATGTGGAGGAGAGAAACCTTAGAAGGGACGTTCAAGGGGGGATCTCCCTTCTTAGATGTCGGTGATAATAGTGTTGCTATGGATGGGTGGAGAATAAAACAGGCGAATAGTTGGTATGTATGTACATATACGTGTAATAAAACACAAATATGTGCATGCAATAGCAACTGGGGTACATAAGAACATTTTTTAAACATTTAAATATATTACAACTCTGTACATACATGTGATTAGCATTATACTCAGTAGAACACATGTATATATCTTATACCCAGCTTAATCACTATATTAATATTACTATTGCACTTTACTGTTACATTTGCACTGGGGTTGGATGCCACCCTTATTTTCACTGTAATGTACTTATGCTGTATGATGACAATACATTTCAATGTAATCTAATCTAACTGGTACTATGACCTGAATGATGGTCCTAGAGGTCAGTGATTTGATGCTCTTTTGGTGTTTTGGCGATGGTGGCGTAAGAGAGTGCTGTCTTAATGTAAGAGAGTGCCGTCTTAACAGGTTGTGGGAAATCTCCCATATAGGCATTGGATTGGGTGGAGAGCTGGAGGAGACGCCCTGTGTGGGGTTTCATTGATAAATGTTTGATTACTACGAGCTGTCAAAAGCTAGCCCGGCATAGTTCTGACAGCTGTCACTTGTGCTACTGCGAAATAAATGACACACGGCTTTGTGTTGTCAACTGATAGAAATTGTGCGTTTCTCTATTCCGATGATTTCTACAATATAATATATATATAAATAACTGTCTTTTACTAGTACCTTACTACTATGTACTATGTTACTATCCGTATACTACTACCTACCATGCTAATATGTCTATTATACTATGCACTCAGGGTGTAACACTCAAGTTCAACACTATTTGACGAACAATGCTACTGACCATAAGCTGCCAGAGATGCACATCTCCTGCTGACCAGAAAACCACACACTTTTCTGCCTGGACACTATGCGAAAGTTTCGTTTTCACTTCTAATTTGAAGATAAGGATCTATAAAACAATTTTGGCTTGAGTGTCAAAAAACCAGTTGAATTTTATAAAAATGTATCCAAAATGGCCACAATCGAAATCATGAATTCTTTAAAAACGTCTTAATGTTCACACAATTGCTGTGTAATATAATTTTGTATTGCTATTTTAAGTTAATACTGTGTAAGGAATCAAACATTCAAATATTGATGTTTTGAATATTCTGGTATGGCAAAAATCAAAGATGGCTGCAATTTCTGTATTTATTTCTAATTACGCTTAATAACTTTTTTTTTCTATTGAACCTAGAATGGTGATGTTGGTGCCTGTACCTAGGTTTTCATGAATGAGTAATTGAATAAAAAAAAAAAAAAACATGATTGGAGCATATATTATATGATATTTCACACAAATGAGACAATAAATATGTGGAGAACTAGAGTTAGATATGAGAACTGTAAACAACAGTTGATTGTGAAGAACAAACGATGATTGTGAAGAACGTCCTCATCACAAGAAAGGATCTGCATCTCAGCACCAATGTCAACGCCATGCCAAAGACCTGGTGGAGGTGTTGCTGAGCAATGGGAATCACTTTGAGGAGGGCAGTAAAGACCTGGTTATATTAGACAATAAGGTGTGTGAGTCTGCGGCTGCTGCCCTATCTGTCCATCAACTCGAGTCTACGGGACAAGAGCAGTACAACAATTTCAGGAAGAGTGCTTGAATCAAATTACAGACTTCTGACAGCACCGATCAAGCGAAATAACTTACTGTTCTATGAGAAGAAAACACAGAAGAAGACAGCAAATAAGCTGAGAATGCAGCACGTCAAACATCATGCAGAGCATGCAGCCCGGGACATTCAGACGCGCCAGCCCACACACCGGCCCACGCACCGGCCCACGCACCGGCCCCGAAACCGGCCCACACAACGGGCGTTATGAAACACTTGTCCAGTATTAAACAACCCAAGGCTGTGGCTAAGGAGTCAACATCAGGGAGACCAAATCTACACACCGCCCCTAGATGTGCACTCATGCACAGTGCACACACACACACACACAGACACACACATACATATACCGTTACTTCCCGTCATTGGCATATGTTTTTTTTTTACTAACATCTTAGTGCCTCATTAGCCTAGGGATTAAGGATACATGAAGTATTAACTACACCATAATAATATTGAGGTTTTGATCCATAGAAAGTAGGGATGTCCGATATTATCGGCCTACCGATATTATCGGCCGATATCGGCATTAAAATGTGATATCGAAAAATATCGGTATCGGTTTTAAAGAAATAATATTTTATTTACATTTCTATAACCTTTATTTACCCAGGCAAGCAAGTAAGAACCAATTCTGATTTTATTTATTGTCAAAAGTATGCATAATGTTGTGTTAATTCCACAACAAGAGATATGTAATGTTAATTACCTGAAATTATTCCATTTCTTGGGGCGGGAAACCCTGCATATATCGGTATCGGTTGATATCGGTTGATATCGGTATCGGAAATTAAGAGTTGGACAATATCGGTATATCGGTATCGGTAAAAAAGCCAATATCGAGCATCCCTAATAGAAAGGTCTGTGCTACACAATTTCAGTTAGATTGGATTTATTGTCCTTTAATTTGGCACTCATGACATTAGTTGCTTGCCGTTTAATCAACATTGAAAGACCCCCCACTTCCTCCCAGACACCCATTCCAAGAGCCTGTTTTCTCTCTCTCTCTCTCTCTCTCTCTCTCTCTCTCTCTCTCTCTCTCTCTCTCTCTCTCTCTCTCTCTCTCTCTCTCTCTCTCTCTATGTATGTGTCTCTCTGTGTGTGTGTGTCTCTCTCTCTCTGTCTCTCCCTCTCTCTGTGTGTCTCTCTCTCTGTGTCTCTCTCTCTCTGTCTCTCTCTCTGTGTGTCTGTCTGTCTGTCTGTCTGTCTGGACTGGGCTCTCTCTCTCCCCTCAGGGTCAGCTGTGCTGGACTGGGCGCTCTCTCTCCCCTCAGGGTCAGCTGTGCTGGATTGGGCGTTCTCTCTTTCCTCAGAGTCAACTGCATAAGAAGAACATCAGCAATCAATAATAATGGCTTGAATTCATACAGCGTTTTTCAGCCTTTTGAAAACACCCAAAGTAGTAGTAGTAGTAGTAGTAGTAGTAGTAGTAGTAGTAGTAGTAGTAGTAGTAGTAGTAGTAGTAGTAGTAGTTATTCAGTCATCATCTCACACAATACAATATACCCCATCATTTAACAATATTTGATTTTACAGTGACTGAAAAGGTACAGACTGAAGCATAATGCTTATATATGCCTGTCCTATATTCTTAACAAAAATTAAAAAAATTGGCGGCTACGTGGCGTAGTGGGCAAGGCGCTCGCCACAAATACTGGAGACGCTGGGCTCGCCTGTTCGAGCCCAGCGCTCCACATTGCTTTCAGTTTAGCTGGTCGTTCATACTAATACACATTGGCCGTATTAGGGGGTGGGAAACTGATGGATGGGGATTGGGCGTTGTGGACAGCGACTCCTACAGGTCGGTTGGTGTGCCTGCGCAGTAGAATCAGGAAGTGTCGGGGGCAGCGTGAGCCTCCCACGCGTTACTCCTCGCCACTGAGAGATCGAGCTGCGCAGGTGAAAAGATGTGACTGCTGTTACCTCAAGTACCGGAGGGGACTTGTGCTATGTATGACTTAGTCCACATTGCAGCCGGCTTGTGGGAGGCAAGAAACAGCGTTCGTGACAGGGGAGGGTTGAATTGGATGATACGAAATTGGGATGGGAGCAAATGTAGAAAATGGGAGAAAAAGTGGATAAAAAAAAACAAAAATTAAAAAAATTAAGACTCCAAAACAGTATTCTAAAAGAAAATAGCAAAAGAAAACAGTATTATTCACCCCTGTAGTTTTCAAAATAGCTTTACAAATTTTTCTTAAAAACCAAAAGCGAATTACTCATTCTTAACTGTATATCAGCATTGTTTCACAAAGCGCTTCACAGAAACCATCAAGCATTCACACTCACACAGTCATACACTACTGGTGGTTGTGAGCAGCATCAGCAAACACAGCTGCCCTGTGGCAGACTGACGGAATCATGTCTGCTAATCAGTGCCAACCACCATCAACAACCTTCATAAATACATTCAACATTAATGGAATAGGCTAACTACCAACTTAGCTGTAGCAGTTAGCTGTTATATGCAATCACATATGTTTAACTACGGGGTAGTAGTTGACCTAGTTGTTAGCTTAAGCTAGTTAGCTGTGGTTATTTACAAACATGTAGATGAGACTAATCATATACAGATCGAGAACATGGCTAACAGTTGGGAATTCTAAGGTACATCTTATTTAAGCATGTAAAATGGCAACTAATCAATTCAATCAATTAGATTACCAATATTATATCAACATGAAAATTTGGAAGGGAACATAATAGTATTTTATTTTAGTATTTACTATTATAATATTAGTAGCCGATTAATTTGCAGCCCGTCCTAGGTTCTGATTGGCTCTCTAGGTTAGCACTTTAGCTTCTGATGCTGTGGTGGGCACTAGCCCTAACATTGCTAACTAAACTTTTAGTCAGAGAAAAAACGTCACAAGTCACAACTATTTACGTCCACGTGCTGTAAGGAATCAGGAATACGGAAAGCACATTGTCTTGTAATAGAATGACTGAAATCACTGCAAGAGCTAGTATAGGCTAGCTAGCCCTCATGAACCGGCAGACAACAACAGTCGAATATGCACTAGGCTACTGCATGCACCTGTCATGTTACTGTTGGTTCCTTCCACTTGAACTTCATCATCATTAGCAGCAGCAGCGGGTAAACATGTCTGTAATTTTAGAACATTGTTCTGCGTCTTTTACTAGCAATTTTAGTTTTTTAATTCTAGCTTTTTCAGCTCCACCCTTTCTTTTTTTGCATTCTCCATTTCTGCGCTTCTAGGCCTACTCGCGGTTGGGAGGAAACGTGAATCTCATTCACTGATGTCTCATGTCTCATTCAAGACTGGCTAACAAAAGCATGTCTTTCACTTAACACCAAGAAAACAGTGTGTATGATGTTCACAAAGTCACCAGTAGAGGTCACTCACTCTAATGTGTTTCTGGGAGAGGCGGAGCTGGACATTGTACATTAATTCAAGTATCTTGGGGTCACATTGGACTCTACATTGACCTTCAAAAAGTCATGTGAAGAAAGTGACAAACAGTCAAGTTTAACATCGAAAACTTCAGGCAGATCAGGCCCTGCCTGCCAGTTAATGCTGCAAGGATGTTTCTGCATTCAATGATTTTATCACACATCGAGTAGGCCTACTGTTTTATCAACTGGTCTCTTTTATATGTCACTACTCTTACACCAATATAATTACTCTACAAAAAAGCCATAAAAGTATTTGATAGGAAACCAATTTCATTTCATCACTGTAATGTTTTAGAAAAACATAACATGCTAAGTTTCGAGAATTTCCAAGTTTTCAAATATACTTGCTTCATGTACAAGGTTCTGCATGGACTTGCCCCTCCCCCATTGAATGAGTTCATCCAACAGAAAGCAGACACTGGCATTACCACCAGGGCCATCAGTAGAGGGGACTGTAAGGTGCCTTTTCGGTATACTACCATTGCAAAAACTGTGTTCTCTGTTAAAAGTGGTAACTACTGGAATAGCCTTCCAGTTGTGATTATAGAGTGCCCTACATACTCCATGTTCAAGACCCATCTTAAACTGCATCTTAAGGCAAACCAGAACTGTGATCATTTTTAATCTGATTTAGTTTATGCAACTTGTTTATTGTTTTATTGCCGGCCCACACACTGGCCCACACACCGGCCCACATAATGGCCCACACACCGGCCCACATATGGCCCACACACTGGCCCACACACTACACCGGCCCACACACTACACCGGCCCACACACCGGCCCACATTAGTGGCCCACACACTGGCCCACACACTGGCCCACACACCGGCCCACACACTGGCCCACATACTGGCCCACACACCGGCCCACACACCGGCCCACATACTGGCCCACACACCGGCCCACACACTGGCCCACATTAGTGGCCCACATACCGACTCACACACTGGCCCACACACCGGCCCACAGACTGGCCCACACACCGGCCCACACACCGGCCCCACATACTGGCCCACACACCGGCCCACACACTGGCCCACACACTGGCCACATTAGTGGCCCACACACCGACTCACACACTGGCCCACACACCGGCCACACACTGGCCCACATTAGTGGCCCACACACCGACTCACACACTGGCCCACACACTGGCCCACACACTGGCCCACACATCGGCCCACATTAGTGGCCCACACACTGGCCCAAAAAAAAAAGTAAAAAAGTTAAAAAAAAAAAAAAAAAAAAAAAAAGTTTTTTTTTTTTTTTTTTTTTTTTTTTGGACCAGCCCACTTTGGTCCCGGCCCATCGGGATTCGTCCCGAACGTCCCGATGGCCAGTCCGCCACTGCTTGGAAGGGTGCATACTGGAGATACAGATGTTTGTCGTAATCCTTCTGACTAATTAACATCACATCAAGCCACTAACAGATACACACCCCCACTCAGGGACGTGCACAGGACCTTAGAGGGGCAGGTGCTCAAAGGCTGAAAAGGGCACTATACCTGTGTGTGTTTTAACCGAGCGCGCGTAGCGCACAAACACGATTTTTAAGGGCCATTTTTGGGCGTGGGGGGGGGGTGGGGGGGGGGGGGGGGGCTTTTTATGCTTTTTGGGGGGTTTTGGTGATCAAATATTGAATATTGAACTATAATAATCAGTGCAGGAGCTCACTTATCCTTGAAAGACACTTTTATCACTGACTTAAAAGGCCCATACATCTCCATAAATGTTCAGGGGGGAGGGAATAAGTGCTTACCCTACAGACCCCAAGAAGTGCTGTATATTCTGTATTGTTTAATATAAATGCATTTTTTATTCCAATCCCGATTTGTATTTTAGATTCCCAAATCCCATCGGATTTGACTTCTTCGTGTCCCTCAATGAGTGTAATACCAGCATTCAACTGTATGCGCCACAGCGGTTTCTATTATCGCCTGAGGCGACACTAAAATGGCTGTGATTAATGGAGTCTTTCCCTGTCTGAATTGTTTTCCTCTGAAACGCACACACGCGCGCGCACGCACGCACGCAACACACACACACACACACACACTCACACACACACGCACGCACACACACACACACACACACACACACACACACACACACACACACACACACACACACACACACACACACACACACACACACACACACACACACACACACACACACACACACACACACACACACACACACACACACACACCCCACTGCACAATACCCTCTATTACTGAGGCTGGACTAGGGGAAACCGGTTATACAGCTTAGAGGAATGGCCTTTAAACTCTCTCTCGCTCTCTCTCTCTCTCTCTCTCTCTCTCTCTCTCTCTCTCTCTCTCTCTCTCTCTCTCTCTCTCTCTCTCTCTCTCTCTCTCTCTCTCTCTCTCTCTATAGACTGTCTGTGCCCCTGTGGGAGTGGTAAAGGAGACATTAAGACAGAATCAGATAAGCTTGCAAAGAATGTGTTGAAGACAACTGTTTAATTCCCACAATGAGTCCCACTACCCAAACTCACAGATGCACGCACACACACACACACACACGTGCATGCACGCACACACACACACTTCAAGCAAAAGTCACATGTGTTATGTTGTGTGTTGTGTCTGCAATTTTATTTCATTTGATATTAATGCAACTGTAAGCGTTCTTTGAATGTAGAATTGCATCTATTCCATACAATATAATTAAAAGGTGATATAAAAAAAAATCTGTTGACTTTTTAGATCTATATGACTAGTCACTCATATCTATATGACTCACTCATCCACTCACTTACTCATTCAGTCAACAGTAACTTGGCCAATCACTCCAGTAAGCCTCTCTGGCCCTAGTGGCAACTCATGGGAAATGCGCTTCGCAACAATTATTAATCTCTTCTTTAAAGGTGCTCTGTCTAGATAACATTCAGCCACTAGATGTCACACTAGAGCACCAGCATGTCATTTATCAAATCAGGTGCATTCCGTGTGGGGAAATGGGGAAGTAAGAGTTGAGTATATGTGCACTAAACATGTAAACAACAACATTCATTTTGGACCTGTCAATTACATTTATTTAAGATAAATTAGAAGAAATACTTTTATTCTGCACCTTTCTAAAACATGTATTTATTTATTTATTTATGTATTTATTTATTTTATTATTATTATTATAATTTCTTAAATTTACATTTTTATCTCTGTTCTGTTGCAAAAAAAGTAAGTTCTTCTTATCGTCTGATTCGTGGATATGATGATATGATATCGTACTCGCTCCAATGATTGGGTAACACTTCAAGTCCCCAGAGTTTGCACTGAACTTCGGCGAAATCTGCTTTTATCTTCTGTGCCCAACACATGTGCCCACTGTGCCCAACATCCTACAACGTTTTAATCACCAACCCTTCCACCACAGTCTGTTGTTTTAATCACCAACCCGTCCATCACAGTCTGTTGTTTTACGGCGTCTTCGGCAGAATGAGCATGGCTACGAATGACGTGTAAACTCGTTCACGGCGATCATAGTGTTAAACACCAACCCTTCCACCACAGTCTGTTGTTTAATCACCAACCCTTCCACCACAGTCTGTTGTTTTAATCACCAACCCTTCCACCACAGTCTGTTGTTTTAATCACCAACCCTTCCACCACAGTCTGTTGTTTTAATCACCAACCCTTCCACCACAGTCTGTTGTTTTAATCACCAACCCTTCCACCACAGTCTGTTGTTTTAATCACCAACCCTTCCACCACAGTCTGTTGTTTTAATCACCAACCCGTCCACCACAGTCTGCAGTTGTTTTAATTCATTGATATTTTCTTCTCCTTTCTTCTCTCTTGTATTCTTTTCGCATGTGTTGTATGTACTAACTGGTAAACTGGGTCACTGGACACCGAGTTAGAGCAGACATCAGAGAGAGAGAGAGAGAGAGAGAGAGAGAGAGAGAGAGAGAGAGAGAGAGAGCCTTCCTGCTTTGACTGCAGGTCCTTATACACAGTGGACCTTAAACAATAGTATCCGAGCTGTGTGTGTGTGTGCGTGTGTGTGTGTGTGTGTGTGTGTGCGTGTACAGTAGGTACAGTAACACAAGGACAATAACACAGGGAAGGAAGCCCTCTCACCATGGGGGCCAGCAGCAGGGATGGTGGAATGGAGGGGGATTCCTAAAACAGGCAACTGGAATCTTCACACATTTCAAGGTCCCCAGGTTCACACATCTTCTGAGTGCGTTCAGAGAACAACCCACTTTTTTGTGTGTGTTTTGTGTGAGTATGTGCATTCATGCGTGTGTGTGTGTGTGTATGTGTGTGTATGTATGTGTGTTTGTGTGAGTATGTGCATTCATGCATGTATGCGTGTGTGTGTGTGTGTGTGTGTGTGTGTGTGTGCGTGTGTGTGGTGTGCGTGTGTGTGTGTGTGTGTATGTGTTTGAATTAACAATGAGTTCTTCCCTCTATAGTATAATAGGCCTCGGGCTGCCAAGCAATGCATTATGGGGGCGTGTTGTGTTGTGCTGTCACCTGATGAGTTACAGCCAACTGCCGTGTGTGTGTGTGTGTGTGTGCGTGTGTGTGTGTGTGTGTGTGTGTGTGTGTGTGTGTGTGTCTGTGCCTTAAGGTTCAAGAGGGCCGTTTCGAGATCAAATATGGGGCCCTTATCTTATATTAACAATACCCCCCCCCCCCCATTTACATTTACAGGAGAATGTAAAGTGACTTAAATGTGTAACTGCTCTCAAGAAATGTTCATGCAGTGAGTTCACCTCTTGGTATAGCGGTCTGTGTTGCTGCCCGCGGTGTGGAGGCCGGGTTCAACTCCCACTCGTTGTCACACCGTTACATATATATCTCTCTCTTTCTCTCTCTCTCTCTCTCTCTCTCTCAAACACACACACACAGCAAGTGGGGCCCGTTGAAATATAGCTAAGGCCACCTGTGTGTGTGTGTCAAAAGGCCGCCCTCATGTATGCCCCCCCCCCCCCCCCCCCCCATGTCTCCTTGCTGGGTCATGCTCTGTGCACGTGAATGTGCACGTGAACTCAGTGGCCACCGAGGGAGATGCCCAGATGCCCAGACGGTGAGAGGACCTCTCCCACCTCAGAGCACATCGATATCAGATCAGAACATTTCTTTAGTCAGTGTGTCCATGAAAATGAGCCTGACATTCTTTCTGAGTTCGTTGTTGTTTTGGTCTGTTTACACAGCGTGACTTAGAGCTAGCCACCGGCTTGTTTTAGCCTGTGAGAGTTGGGTTATTGCATTCTATTAGCTATTGTTCCTGTGCATTTTGGTCACTATTGAAGGAAATCAATGGTTTTCAGTATGGTGATAACAACATATAGATATTAGTTTTAACAGGCCCTGGGTGTGTGTGTGTGTGTGTGTATAACATGAGGTATGTAGGTAAAAAAAACCTTTTAATTAAGGTAAAGTGGGGTTTAGCCTTTCTCCTACATCACTATTAGACTGAGGGCTGTGTAGAAGCAAGTGTTTGAGATAAAAAGCTAGAAAGAGAGGCAAGGTCATTCATGGCTAGGAGATAGGGCGTTGCTATTGCTAACAGCCGTTGCTAGGGAAACTACCATTTATAGCTGTGAGGTTGCTATAGTGACACAAAGATAGTGGTCGCCATGACAATGCAGATAAGGAGCAGCTATAGGGGGCAAAGCCGTTGCTATAGTAACGAGATAGCAACACAACGAAGAGAGTTAGACATCGCGAGAGACTTTAAGACATTAAGCTGTGAGTTCTTCCCGGTTTTGAGTCAGAAGTGTGTGGGATAGCAAGCGAGACAGCGAGACAGGAGAGAGCTCCAGCCTCCTACGGGCCTGGAGGGCGGGGGGGGGGGGGGGGGAGCAGAGCTAGCTACAGGCTAACAGAACAGATAGCTACAGGCTTCGGCTAGTGAGCTAGGCCGCAACAATCACAGAGAGATGAATCTATTAATCTAGGTCCATTAGACCATCAAAGACTTTCCATTTTGTACGAGATGCTACGTTTATGAAAAGACAGACAACGTTTCCAGTCCTAATTCTTCTGCTACGGATGCAGCACACACGGGGTGATACAGTGTGTGACAGCCAGTAAGATTGCCATCAACAAACAAAAACAAACACGACGCAAACGTCACGGAACGGCAGATGACTCATCGACTCATCAAAAGTCATAAAATAATATTAATAATATTTGAAAAATAAAAATCAGAAAACAATAAAAAAAATCTATTTTTAAAATGTCATATAATACAAATGTATATAAATATCTGTGTGTTCATTGTGACAGGGAGAAAGGAGTCTCGTTCTTCCTCACCTGTAGTAGTACCTCCCTGGGTTCAGAGAGCATACCGGCCTCCTCCACTCTTACCAACAGGAATGTGAGCAGAGAGAGTGAGAGAGAGAGTTGGGTAATTACTGTCTGTGTAAAATATGACCATAGAGTATATAATGCTATGGTTGAGTTGGGAGATGCCCTGTCAGAGAGAGAGAGAGAGAGAGAGAGAGAGAGAGAGAGCGAGAGAGAGAGAGAGAGAGAGACAGATAGAGACAGATAGAGACAGATAGAAAGTGAGAGAGAGAGAAGAAAGATAGAAAGAGAGAGAGAATAAAGATAGAGATAGAATGAAATAGAGATAGAGAGAGAATGATAGCGAGAGAGAGAGAGAGAGAGAGAGAGAGAGAGAGAGAGAGAGAGAGAGAGAGAGAGAGAGAGAGAGAGAGAGAGAGAGAGAGAGAGAGAGAGAGAGGGTGTTTTTAGTGGTTGTGTGTGCAGCATATAGCACAACTCCCTGCTAATATTCCTGGTTGTGACGGACTGGTAAGAGTTGCTTATCGTTGACATGGTCTACTCTACTCTAAACGCATTGAATCAGTAAAGTGAGCGATGAGGCAGAGGAAGACTAACGCTCATCACCCCCCGTGACTGTTCACCAACGCCCTGCGCAGAGTCACCCATAAATCCACACCCCTATCAGTGAATAACCACGGTTACGGTGAATAACAGTTACTCTGAAATGATCCTTCGACCGGCACAGGTCTCCCCACGCCGACCTGGATGTGTCAGGAGAAGAAAGGACGGTGATGAAATGCCTTCCTTGTCCCGCTCTGTGCTCCGCTCCCTCTCTCTCAGGTTCTGCTCCCTCTCTCTCTCAGGTTATCAGCCCATTGATCTCAAACACACCTGGACAAGTCAGGGCCGGGACCTCCCCCACCACCCCCTTCTCACGTTACAACCTCTGGGCAGGGTGGGAACTATCTCTCTCTCTCTCTCACACACGCACACACACACACACACACACACACACACACACACACACACACACACACACACAACAGTTCCTTTCATTTCATTGCCCTTCAGGGCTTCATGAACGCCTCCCACATTAGGCCTTTGAACATATCAAATTAATTATCACCACTCATTGGTTTGAAGTGTTTTTATTAAAACGCTAACTTATTAAAACATTTGTGGTGATTCTGGTCACATCTGATGAAATAAAAAAAATTAAAGGAACATTCCAGCATTTTGGGAAATCCACTTATTTGCCATCTTCCCCAGAGTCAGATTGATATCAGATTCCATCTTTGTGCCGTCAGCTTTGGAGTTGTTGGAAGTGTGTTTCTTCATTTTGATGGAGCTAGGCTAGCTGCTCCCTACTGCTTGTAGTCCTTGTGCTAAGCTAGGCTAGCTGCTCCCTACTGCTAGCAGTCCTTGTGCTAAGCTAGGCTAGCTGCTCCCTACTGCTTGCAGTCCTTGTGCTAAGCTAGGCTAACATGCACCTGGACCTCTCTCTGGGACTACTGGACACACAGAGATGAAACTGACATCAGCCTTCTTGTCCGACTCATGGGGAAGATGGCAAATACATGTATTTCCCAAAATGTCAGAGTGTTCCTTTAATAGGGGGACTATATTGAAGCATAATGTAGCCTACTAGTACTAAAATAAGATATTCCTTTATTGATCCCCTTCGGGAAATTTGGGCATAGCAGCATGGGGGGGGGGGGGAGGGGAGGTACAGGTATGGGCAGGGTAATAGAACAAAGACAATAAACATAAATAAATAGACAATACAATTCGATCTGAAAAAAAATTGGAGAAAAATAAACAGTGTCATCAAAGGTGCAGGTGAGGGTCTGTATGCCCTCACCTAATATATGTTACAATAAATATAGGCTATATGGTACTACAGGGTATTTCATAGTAATACAGGATACTACATGGTACTACAGATTACTACATAGTACTACGTGTTACTACAGGGACTAGAGGGTATACTACAGGTTACTACATGATATTACAGGATATCATAGGGTACTAATATCCTTACTTACTTACTGTCTTATACTATCATGCACTCTTCATGCATACTAATATGTCACTCTCTACTACTATGCACTCAACACTGCGGCACCCAAGTTTCAGCACTGTTTGATGAACATTGTTACTCAGTTGTAAGAGTTGTACTCTTGCAGACTTGTCGTACAAAACTTGTAAATCGCTTTGGATGAAAGCGTCAGCTAAATGACTAAATGTAAATGTAAATGTAAAAGGGTGCTGGGCGGCCAGGTAGCACAGCGGACTAAGTGTCTGTCTACCACCGCAGAGACAGTGGGATCGAATCCAGCTGCGGTACCTCCGGCTTGGTCGGCCGTCCATACTGACACAATTGGCAGTGTCAGCGGGTGGGAAAGCCGGTGGGGTGGGTCCTGGTCATTGTAAACAGCGACTCCTACAGTTCGGTCGGGGCACCTGCACAGCAAGGGAAGGATCTAGGAGAGGTAGTGTGACCTTCCACACGTTACACTCTCCCAGTGAGAGTCCGCGCTGCCAGGTGAAAAGAAGCGGTGGGCTGGCTACACATGTGTCGGAGGAAGCATGTGATAGTCTCCGCACTCCAAGACCGACGGTAGAGGGTAGAGTGCGCAACGACCAGGAAGGGGATTGGGAATTGGCATAACGACTAACATTGGGATGGGAGAAAAATGGAAAAAGAAGGCGGGAAAAGATTTTAAAAAATACGATTTTTTTTAAAAAGGGTGCTAATAAAGAGTTTTATCTGGCTGCCGAAAGAATGGATGAAGAACCATGAGTGGGACTCTGGAGTTAATGCAATACAAACAAATATAAATAATACAAATAAATTTGATTTATCTGGCTGCCGAAAGAATGGATGAAGAACCATGAGTGGGACTCTGGAGTTAATGCAATACAAACAAATATAAATAATACAAATAAATTTGATTAATACAAAGGTTGAGGATTCATACAAAACCATCCATACGGCCTTAGGGCAGCCCAGTCAATATTAGGTGAGCAAAGCCAGACTGAAAGGTGTTATGTCATCATCAGGTGTAAAGTCTGGAACTGCTTCATAGACAGTGAATTTACCTATATCTCAACCCCACCCCGGGAAGCAACGGTTGCTGCAGTCTCCCTTCCATTGTCAGATTTGCAGCTCCCACCCTCTGGAACTCCCTCCCCGCAGAACTCCGCAACGCCCGACTCTGGACTCATTAAAAAAAACTCCTCAAAACCCACCTCTTCAACTTGGCCTTTAACCCCTAATTTCTCACTTTGTATGTTGTGTCTGTCCACTATATTTGTTACTTTTGTTATCCCCCCCCCCCCCCCTATGTAAAGCGACCTTGGGTCTTCTGAAGGGCGCTATATAAAACAAAGTTATTATTATTATTATTATTATTATTATTATTATTATTATTATTATTATTATTATTATTATTATTATTATTATTATTATTATTATTATTATTATTATTATTATTATTATTATTATTATTATATTATTATTATTATTATTATTATTATTATTATTATTATTATTATTATTATTATTATTATTATTATTATTATTATTATTATTATTATTATTATTATTATTATTATTATTATTATTATTATTATTATTATTATTATTATTATTATTATTATTATTATTATTATTATTATTATTATTATTATTGTCTGTGGACTGATGTTATTCCATGGAATGGAATCTTGGAACCTATTCTACACGTTCTGGCTGGTTCTTAGGGTTCCTCCAGTTTGCTCTGAACTGGGAAAAACAGTTTTTTCCTTTGATGCTTCCAACACTTGGAACGTCCTCCGACTGACTCTGAAGCCGAAGGTTCTTCCTTCTTTTGCTACATTTAAAAGTATGATCTCCGACCACTGTGTGTCAACTTGTAACTGTCTTAGCTGATTTTGTATTGTTTATTCTTATTTATTGTGCCTATGTATGAAATAGCTGATACACCATGTTGTTTTGTAAGCTCTCTGTCACTGTAGATGAGGGTAACCTCAGTGTCTTACGAGTTGAGATAAAGGTTTGAAATTAAATTAAATTAAATCATGGTGACAATTCGGAATCTCAGCTGGTTTCTGGCTTTGATAAAGGTTTGTTCATGTTCACATGTAATGAGTGGACCTTCCTTGCTTACTACATGTATCTATTCTATTCACATATATGCTTACCACATGTATCTATTGCTATGTCCGCCCATCACAATCACGCAAACTGTCTAACGCCTGTCCCGTCTCCCTGTGAGTGGCTGTCTCGTGGTGATGACCGGAGTGGTGGACGTCCCGTGATGATGACCGGGAGGATGCGACCCTCTTTGCGCCGCCCCCATGCCTCAAATTGATCCGCCACAGCTCTATTTTTCAATCTTTCAAAATGTTCAGTTGCTATTGCATGCACTTATCTGTGTTTCATTACACATATAAGTGCATAAAGCGCTTTGAGATACTTTATGTAAAGCGCTATATAAAATAAATCTATTATTATTATTATATGTGTACAATACATGCTTACCAACTGTTTCGCCTGTTTTATTGCAACACTACTATCACCGACATCTAAGAAGGGAGATCCCCCCTTGAACGGCCCTTCTTTTTATTTATTTTTTTATCTTTTTCCCCCTCCTTTTTCCTCCGATTTTTCTCCCATCCCAATGTTAGTCGTTATGCCAATTCCCAATCCCCTTCCTGGTCGCTGCGCACTTACCCCCCACAGTCGGTCTGGGAGAGTGGAGGCTATCACGTGCTTCCTCCGACACACGTCTAGCCAATCAACCGCTTCTTTTCACCTGGCAGCGCGGACTCTCACTGAGAGGGTGTAACGTGTGGAAGGATCACACTACCCCCCTTAGATCCTATCCGCGCTGAGCAGGCGCCCCGACCAAACTGTAGGAGTCGCTGTTTACAACGACCCGGACCCACCAGCTTTCCCACCCTCTAACACTGCCAATTGTATTAGTGTGAACGGCCAGCCAAGCTGGTGACACGCCGGGAGCTGGATTCGAACAGGCGAATCCAGCGTCTCTGGCGTTGGTGACGAACGCAATCTCCGCTATGCCACCTGACCGCCCGTTTGAACGGCCCTTCTAAGGTTTCTCTCCTCCACATTGCCTGTGGTGCATTTTTTCCTATTGCTAGGTTTTTATGTCTGGGAGTGTTGCATTCATTTATAAA
>NC_140168.1:14374956-14377456 GCF_963971535.1 Notolepis coatsorum | reverse complement strand
TGTATTGTGTGGTTGTGAAAGGGTTAACCTTCTGTAGTGTGGTTGTGAAATGGTTAACCCTTTGTTGCGTGACAGTGAAAGGGTTAACCTTCTGTATTGTCGCAGTGAAAGGGTTAACCCTTTGGTAGTGTGGCAGTGAAAGGGTTAACCTTCTGTAGTGTCGCAGTGAAAGGGTTAACCCTTTGTCGCGTGGCAGTGAAAGGGTTAACCTTCTGTAGTGTGGTTGTGAAAGGGTTAACCCTTTGTCGCGTGGCAGTGAAAGGGTTAACCTTCTGTAGTGTCGCAGTGAAAGGGTTAATGATTTGGTAGTGTGGTTGTGAAAGGGTTAACCTGCTGTAGTGTGGTAGTGAAAGGGTTAACCTTCTGTAGTGTGGTTGTGAAATGGTTAACCCTTTGTCACGTGACAACAACAACAACAGGAGGCGCTGCTCCTAAAGGAAGTCAGTGATTTTAAATACCTCTGGGCTCGTGGGTCAAACTCGTCCGAGCAAGACCTTAAAGTGAGGAAGGCGCTCGGGTGGAGGAGGGCTCTGAACGGCATGACCAGTGTGTGGGACTCCAACCCTCCCCCGACAAATCAAACTCAGTGCTCGGTGCTAAGGGTGAGCGAGAAAGTATAGCACAGGAGAAGGAGGCTGGCAGGTCACTGCCAGAGACACCACAAGAGTTGCCAGCCATCAAACTTGTGCTGTGGGAGGGGAGCCAACACACGGGCATTGATCACGAGGGCGTCCCACACTAACGTACGTGGACGACGTACTCAAGAGAAATGCGGGAGCAGGAAGTACCGGTGAGCTATAGCCAGATGCATGGAGGATCGGGATGACTGGAAGCACCGATGGATGGAGGGCCCGTCCGAGGACGACCTAGATATGTGCTTGACTTGATAAATGGATTGCATTTGTATAGCAGTGTAGCCGGTGTGATCTTGTCTGCGTTGTGTTTTAGTCGATTCGACCCCTGTTAAGGGATCGCCCTGAGTGGGAGTTGAACCCCGGACGGCCGCATCGCGGGCGGCATCACAGACCACTAAGCAAGAAGTGAATTCACTTCTTGCTTCCGGGTCTGGATGCCTCTGGGGAGTGAGTTTACTTGCAGTACCGCTTAACATCCACAGCCACTTCACGACTTGTACCTCGTGACTGTGGATAGACTGCGGTACCTCCGTTACACTCACCCCCCTAAACTCACTCCACCCAGGGCATCCGGGTCTAACAGCACCACGTGTAGCCGGTGTGATCTTGTCTGCGTTGTGTTTTAGTCGATTCGACCCCTGTTAAGGGATCGCCCTGAGTGGGAGTTGAACCCTGGACGCCCGCATCGCGGGCGGCATCACAGACCACTAAGCCTTCCGGGTCTGGATGCCTCTGGGGAGTGAGTTTACTTGCAGTACCGCTTAACGTCCACAGCCACTTCACGACTTGTACCTCGTGACTGTGGATAGACTGCAGTACCTCCGTTACAGCAGCTTTTATCCAAAGCGCTTTACACATTAGGCCTCACCTTCACCCGTTCACTCACACATTCACACACCGACGGCAGAGGCGACCAGGCAAGGTGCCAACCTGCTCATCGGCAGCAGTGCCAACCTGCTCATCGGCAACAGTTAGGGGTGAAGCGTCTTGCTCAAGGGACACTTCCACTTGCTGCCGGGGAGGACCCAGAATCTAACCGAGGAACCTTCCGGGGAACCTTCTGATTACCAGACGACTGCTCTACCTCCTGAGTCACTGGTTGCCCCGATTTGTGTTGTTTTGTTTGTTACTGACTGGAACATGTTTTTAATAATTTGGCTCTGTATCTGGCTCTGATTTGTGTGGTTCTGAAAGTGGTTATTAATATTTCCCATGGCATTGTTATTAAAGGTGCGCTCAATAGGATTTGCGATTGTTTGGAATGCGGATTGTGTAGACTCTGTTATGTGCAATGGACCTGTCTCAAACCCTGCCCTCTTTTCTTGATCCTCCAATCACAACTGTTGCTTACCTCGGACAAACCAAGTTTGTCCGAGGTAAGCGACAGTTGTGATTGGAGGATCAAGAAAAGGGGCAGGGTTTGAGACAGGTCTATTATGTGGAATAAGCAGGTAAGTTAAGGCTTGCGTCTACAGAACACAGTCCTGTAAAAGGGAGGACCATGCGGACTCAACCATTAAATTACCCACTTTTCCACGTGATTGTACGTGGTTGAGTCTACACGGTCCTCGTTCCAAGTGATCGGACATCTTACTGAATGCACCTTTAAAACGTGATTGATTTGACTGCAGGAGATATGTATGTGTGGTGTGTTCACCTTTTTAACCCTTTCACTACCGCACTACCAAAATGGTTAACCCTGTCACTGTGACAATACAGAAGGTAAACCCTTTCAACTGCCACACGACAAAGGGTTAACCCTTTCACAACCACACCACAGAAGGTTAACCGTCTGTAGTGTGAAGTGGTAGTGACAGGTTAACCTTCTGTAGTGTGGCAGTGAAAGGGTTAAATACAAATGATTA
>NC_140168.1:14355773-14369756 GCF_963971535.1 Notolepis coatsorum | reverse complement strand
CTCTGATGCCAGGGAAACGGAGACAATGACATGACTCGGAGCAAAAGCAATGGGGAGGGGGGGAGAGAGAGAGAGAGAGAGAGAGAGAGAGAGAGAGAGAGAGAGAGAGGAGAGAGAGAGAGACAGAGAGGGTTAGTTAATATAACTCTGCCAGACTTGCTCACATTCCCCCCTGGCATAGCTACAGTAGTAGCATAAAAATACCTCCACAAGGAAGCTAGTTGAGTGAGAAAGAGAGAAAATCAGACATAGATAGATAGAATAGAATAGAATAGAATAGAATAGAATAGAATAGAAATACTTTAATTATCCCGAGGGAAATTTTACACTACAAATCGCTCACATTTAAACATTTAGACAGAACAAAGTCACGAATAAGAATAACAAAACAAATGGCCTAAGAATAAGAATAGAATCAAATATACAGTAAAAATATACAGAGAAGAGACAAAGAAAGTTGGGCAACAATAAAATGATGTTCATATATATATATATATATATATATATATATATATATATAAGTGTTGATGTTGAGCACTCAGCATATACAAAATCCAGTAGCCAACTGATACAGTATATAGTAGCTGATACAGTAGCCAACCAATACCGTGGCAGACCAATACAGTAGCCAACCAATACCGTGGCAGACCAATACAGTAGCCAACCAATACAGTAGCTGATACCGTAGCCAACCAATACCAATACCAATACCAACCGACATCTAAGAAGGGAGATCCCCCCTTGAATGGCCCTTCTAAGGTTTCTCTCCTCCACACTGCATGTGGTGCATTTTTTCCCCCTATTGCTAGGTTTTAGTGAGTTTTTGTCTGGGAGTGTTTGCATTGCATTCATTTATTTTGCATTTATTTTAAATTTGTTGGACCTTATGGTGTTCTTGTTTTGTTCTTGATTTATTATGTTTCTTCTTGACTTGTTTAAAGGAGACGTGTCCGGCCCATGGGGACATTAACGTGTGTTGTCGGGCCTTACAAATACATTTGAAAAATACAGTGCATGGCCGACCAATACAATGGCCGACCACAGCTAGCTTCCGCTCTCCAGAGCTATAGAAATTAGTCATGTCCGTCTCTGGATTGCGACCCTTCATGATTCTGTTACATCCTGATAGATCAGTGAGCTCTGGGTGAGTCATGTATAGCCCATTAGATGAGTCAGATGGAGAGAGACCCACACAACAAACCCCCTCACAAGACGGCTTTGAGGGCATTCCGTCCATGAGACACTGACCCGGAGCCTGTCCTGACAACACAGCATTTTAACACACAACACTGGCTTTGTCTGGGGGAGAGAGAGAACCAGGGCAGACAGAGAGAGAACCAGGGCAGACCAGAGAGAGAGAGAGAGAGAGAGAGAGAGAGAGAGAGAGAAGAGAGAGAGAGAGAGAGAGAGAGAGAGAGAGAGACTGGCCACAGACACAAATGAAGGGATAGGGAGGGAGAGAGTGTGGACGGAGCGGAGGCACAGGGAGAAGGTGGCGGTTGCTATCCAAATCTATCGCTCAAGTATTCATCAACAAATTAATTACAAATACCGTCTGATAAAGGATGCACTCAAGTTTTCATCAACAAATACCTGATAAATGCTGTCTGATAAGGATGCACTAGGCCAAAAACAGGCTGAAACAGGGTATCGTGTGTAAGTGAATACAAACAAAGAGATATTTTATTCTATTATTATTTGTATTTTTTGCACAATCGAAGCGGGCATGGCTATTTCATTTCACTATATGTCTTGTGTATGTATGTGATGAATAAACCTCTTGAATCTTGAATCTTGAATGGCCATGTCATAAATCAAAGTGAAACATTCTTGGAGCATAATAAGCATAGATCTCTCTAATAAAGACAAATGGTTTGTATCCCTATAATTTGTTGACAGTAAAAGTCATAGTTTGGATTGGTATGCAATAGGTATTGGCAGAGGAAGAGTGGTGTTAGTAGAAATACACTCCTACTGTTTGAACCTCCTTCTCCAGCCCACTGTACAGTGTTTATCCGCGTAGGAGGAGACTGGTATTTGTTCTGCGAGGGAGCAGAAGGGAGAAAACAGAGGAAAGGTTGCAAGCGATTATTTGTATTAGATTTGTCATTAACCCTTTCAGGTGTACAATCTCCATGCTATTCTTATGAGTGATGACTTTTCGGAGGCTTGAGTGCGAGCTCTAACCGTAAACCCTGCCCCTAATCCTAACCTTAACCATAACCATAACCATAACCATAACCTTTACCTTTACCTTGAGGCTGTGATCACATTGGACACCTTTTTTTATAATGCGCCTGTGCCTTTTTTCTATTGTTTTCAATGGTTCACATTGGACACCTTTTTTTTTTAAAGCGTCTGTGCCTTTTTTCTATTGTTTTCACTGGTTTTGTTGTGACTTCTTTCTATTGTTTTCACTGGTTTTGTCGTGATTTTTTTCTATTGTTTTCACTGGTTTTGTCCTGACTTTCTTCTATTGTTTTCACTGGTTTTGTCGTGACTTTTTTCTATAGTTTTCACTGGTTTTGTCGTGACTTTTTTCTATTGTTTTCACTGGTTTTGTCGTGACTTTTTTCTATAGTTTTCACAGGTTTTGTCGTGACTTTTTTCTATTGTTTTCACTGGTTTTGTCGCAACTGCTGCGCGTCTTTAGCCGCGGAGCACACCGACGTCAATGTCACCTTCTTGTCGACGGACCAATCAAATCAACCGAGGGGAGGGATTACAAATCTGAGGTATCTGAAAAGAAAAATGTACAGTAAAACAAACCAAATAGATAATGGAGGAAAAGCTAATATTGGCTGTTTCCAACAAACCTTGTCTGTACGACATGCAGGTCTTACCACAAACGAGATATGAACAGCAACGGAGCCCCTTACAATAACGTTTATTTTTTTAGATATTGTAACTGCAGATGGAGTGCCTTGGTTTTTTGAGGGGATCCATGCTTTTATAGATCGACATGGCTTTTTGCATGCAAGAGATATCTCCAGTGCTTCAAGTTTCAAGTTTGTTTATTATTTGTCACAACAAAATACAGAATACTTTATGATGAAATGCTTGTTTCCGTATGAGCCCCTGAGAGTGTGCTACATACAGTAAAAAAAAAAGTAATTAAGAAGTAAGTAAAAAGTAAGTAGAGGAATGTTCAGTCAATATACATATATACAATATACAATACAGAGTAAAATGAGTAACAGTGAGGTACAATACTATATTGTACTTTTTATACTTATCCTTTTATATAGCACACTCTCAGGAGCAAAACGGAAAGAAGCATTTCATATAAAAGTATCCTGTATTTCTATATGACAACTAATAAAGAAACTTGTACAATGCAGAAATGAGATGAGGTACAAAACTTAGGGTAGGGTGCAAATGAGGTATGAATGTAGTGCAAATCTCTTTAATAATAGATAAATATAAAGTGTCTAAAGTGTCTAAAGTGAGTGGTATGGTGAGTGTTTGTTTAAAGTGAGTGTGAGCATGTGGATGTGTGTGCAGTGAGTGTAGATGATGGGTTGTGTTACATAGTGTCATTGTCATTGAGCATCCTGATGGCCTGGGGATAGAAGCTCCTTCTGAGTCTCTCTGTACTGGCCATGAGACTCCGGTAGCGCTTGCCTGACCGCAGCAGTTCAAATTTCACGGTTTCACCTGAAATCGTTTAAAGCAGGGGAAGAAGGAAGTGCGCACTTGGTAATCTATTTGGACAGGGCCTTACAGTATACATTATACAATAATGTGCCTAACCCAATCAGGACATTCAGGATGTTTTCCCAGTCACATGCTGGGTAAGGTAGTGTGCTTGATGGCATTATTCAATCAGTTCTCTTTTGGTGCTCCGTTATGTCCCTCCTCACAAGAATCCCATTCTTAAACCCTTTCACTACCACACTACAGAAGGTTAACCTTTCACTACCACACTACAGAAGGTTAACCTTTCACTACCACACTACAGAAGGTTAACCCTTTCACTACCACACTACAGAAGGTTAACCTTTCACTACCACACTACAGAAGGTTAACCTTTCACTACCACACTACAGAAGGTTAACCTTTCACTACCACACTACAGAAGGTTAACCTTTCACTACCACACTACAGAAGGTTAACCTTTCACTACCACACTACAGAAGGTTAACCTTTCACTACCACACTACAGAAGGTTAACCTTTCACTACCACACTACAGAAGGTTAACCTTTCACTACCACACTACAGAAGGTTAACCTTTCAATACCACACTACAGAAGGTTAACCTTTCACTACCACACTACAGACGGTTAACCCTTTCACTACCACACTACAGAAGGTTAACCTTTCACTACCACACTACAGGGGGTTAACCCTTTCACTACCACACTACAGAAGGTTAACCTTTCACTACCACACTACAGAAGGTTAACCTTTCACTACCACACTACAGAAGGTTAACCCTTTCACTACCACACTACAGAAGGTTAACCTTTCACTACCACACTACAGAAGGTTAACCTTTCACTACCACACTACAGAAGGTTAACCTTTCACTACCACACTACAGAAGGTTAACCTTTCACTACCACACTACAGAAGGTTAACCTTTCACTACCACACTACAGAAGGTTAACCTTTCACTACCACACTACAGAAGGTTAACCTTTCACTACCACACTACAGAAGGTTAACCTTTCACTACCACACTACAGAAGGTTAACCTTTCAATACCACACTACAGAAGGTTAACCTTTCACTACCACACTACAGACGGTTAACCCTTTCACTACCACACTACAGAAGGTTAACCTTTCACTACCACACTACAGGGGGTTAACCCTTTCACTACCACACTACAGAAGGTTAACCTTTCACTACCACACTACAGAAGGTTAACCTTTCACTACCACACTACAGAAGGTTAACCTTTCACTACCACACTACAGAAGGTTAACCTTTCACTACCACACTACAGAAGGTTAACCCTTTCACTACCACACTACAGAAGGTTAACCTTTCACTACCACACTACAGACGGTTAACCCTTTCACTACCACACTACAGAAGGTTAACCCTTTCACTACCACAATACAGAAGGTTAACCTTTCACTACCACACTACAGAAGGTTAACCTTTCAATACCACAATACCATCTGTAGTGTGGTAGTGAAAGGGTTAACCTCCTGTAGTGTGGTAGTGAAAGGGTTAACCCTTTGTCGCGTGGCGGTGAAAGGGGTAACCGGCTGTAGTGTGGTAGTGAAAGGGTTAACCCCCTGTAGTGTGGTAGTGAAAGGGTTCAAAATAGTCACATCATATGACTGTGTGTGTTTATTGTTCTGTCTCTGCTGGCTCTGGTTTTACAGGCCAGCGGGGGAGGGGGGTGATGATTCCAATATAAGCAGTTGTACTGATGTGTGATTTATGGTTATGTCTGTGTCCAGGGGAAAGAGACGGGAATTTATCTCTGATTGGGAAACCCCTTGAAGAAGGTTCAAATCAAATGATCTCCCTCAACTTAACCTCTGGGAAATGCCAGTTGCAACAATGTATTCAAAATTGAGCAAGATTAGATTCGATTCGATTCAAATGTATTGTCATTATACAGCACGAGTACAGTACAACATAAATACGTTTGGCGTCCAACCAGAGTGCACATTTAACAGTAAAGTGCAATAGTAATAAACAATGTACAGGTGATTAGACTGAGTATAGAATATATAAATTAGTACTAAGTACAGACAGGTGTGGACTGTCTCCCTGTGAGTTGCTGTCCCGGAGTGTTGACCGGAGTGTCGGACGTCCCGTGATGAAGACGGGGCGGACGCGACCCTCTTTGCGCCGCCCCTGTGCCTCAAATAGATTCGCTATCAGCTCTATCTTTAATCTTTCAAAATATTCAGTTGCTATCGCTATCAGCTCTATCTTTAATTTTTCAAAATGTTCAGTTGCTATTGCATGCACTCATCTGTGTTTCACTACACACATGAGTGCATGCTTATACTGTCAGTCTGCAACAGATCCCCCCTTGAATGGCCCTTCTAAGCTTTCTCTCCTCCACACTGCCTGTGGTGCATTTTTCCCCTATTGTTAGGTTTTAGTGAGTTTTTCCTTACCTTCGCATGGGGTATGTCTGGGAGTGTTTGCATTCATTTATTTATTTTGCATTTATTTTAAATTTGTTGGACCTTATGGTGTTCTTGTTTTGTTCTTGACTTATTGTTATGTTTCTTCTTGAATTGTTTAAAGAAGACGTGTACGGCCCATGGGGACATTAACGTGTGTTGTCGGGCCTTACAAATAAATTTGATTTGATTTGATTTGATAGAGATATATATATATATAGGGTGAGAATAAATATGTATGGTATATATACAGCATTATTGTACATGCTATCATACAGAGTTATGGGTTATATGCAGGTGTATCTGTATGTATCTGTGTATCTGCAAGTAACTGCAAGGAGAAAAAATACAACCCCCCCCCCCCAGTTCAATAATGTCTGGAAAGTAATTGTAGACACAATACAGAAAGAATTAGACAAAGAAGTGGGACACATTTAATAGGTTGTCCTCTGTTGTTGTTAAGATAAGATAAGATATTCCTTGAATGATCCCCTTGGGGAAATTTCAGCGTCATAGCAGCATGGGGGAGGGGGGAGGGGAGGTACAGGTATGGGCAGGCTAATAGTAGAAGGACATAAATAGGCAATAAAATTGTATCTGAATATAAAAAATATGAGGGAAAAAAATTTGGGTCTGTATGCATTACAATAAATATAGGCTACATGGTACTACTGTACAGGGTATTACATAGTATTATATAGTACTATATGGTACTACATGGTACTACAGTACATAGTACAACTGTACATGTAATTACAGGGGACTAGAGGGTATACTACAGGATACGACATGGCACTACAGGATATTATACGGTAAACAATATAACTCTGAATATAAAAAGAAAAATATATAAATAGAATAGAATAGAATAGAATAGAATAGAATAGAATAGAATAGAATAGAATAGAATAGAATAGAAATACTATAATCATCGCGAGGGAAATTTGGCACTACAAATAGCTCACAGTAAACATTTAGGTAGACAATACAAAGTCAAGAATAAAAAAAAAAAAAAAAAAAGCCTAAGAATAAAGAATAAAATAAGTCTAACAATAAAATAATAATAATAATGAAATACGGTCCGGGATTTACATTTCCTATGTTATGTATATATACAATGCGGGGCTCGCAACTCACTTGTAGTTCCAAGGTGATTTAATAGACAAAAAAAGGCAGTAGATGCGACGTTTCGACCTTACCGTGCCCTCGCCCCCCGGTACCTGTCTGATCTCCTCCACCAGTACACTCCATCCCGGAACCTACGATCCTCTGATCTAGGTCTCCTCTCCATCCCTTGCACCAGGTTACGGACTTTTGGGGACAGAGCCTTCAGCGTGGCGTCCCCTACCCTCTGGAACTCTCTCCCCCCCGAAATCCGCAACGCCCCAACCCTGGACACCTTCAAATCCGCTCTAAAAACACACCTCTTCACCAAGGCTTTCCCCATCAGTTAGTTTTAGATTAAATTAGGTCCATTATCCCCTACTTTCCCTCATCCCCTTTTCCCCCTCGCCCCCCTACTTTCCTTGCCCTATTTTTGTCCTGATTGTAAAGCGACCTTGGGTTCTATGAAAGGCGCTATATAAATTTGATCTATTATTATTATTATTATTATTACCGAGTTACCGGTCTTCTTCAAGCATCCTCAAGCATTCGACCGGTAAGGTCGAAATGTCGCATCTACTGCCTTGTCTATTAAATCACCTTGGAACTACAAGTGAGTTGCGAGCCCCGCTTTGTTCTCATGTATTACTGTTTTTACAGTTTGGCTCAGCACCAACAAAGGGAGGATGTGCGTTATTTATTTTTTCTGAATGTATATATACATTCTAATATAAAATATACAGTCAAAATATACAGAAATCTACAGTAAGTGTACAGTAAGTGTAATATTGAACAATGTTGTTTTAAAAGTAAAAGTCCATACAAATAGACATTTGCTGTTGTGGTTTTGTCCTTTTTTATTCCTTTTATTGTTTTTCTTTGTAAGCATACAATATGTGAGGTTTTGCCCGCTGCTCACTACCTTTTCTCTGTTTCTTTAAGCCTATACTGTTTATTTCCCTTCTATACTGTTTATTTTCCCTTCTCACTCACTCTCTCTAGCCCCCACCCTCTCGTTCCTTACCCTTAGTGGCCACACCTGTTCGATATTCTATTATCTCTCGCACCTGTGGTGGCAGGCTAATTAGTCCCCCTGTGGGCTTTAAATACCAGGGCGCTTCCCCTCGTTTTGGCGTGGGGTCGTGTTGTATACTTGCCGAGTCATATTCTCTAAACATCTAGACTCTTTCGGGAGATCCTCTGTCTGCCTATGCTGTTCCATTCCCCGGCGTCGAGATGTTTGCTCCAGCCTTCGCCAGCTGTCGCCGTTGCCTGTGGGGGAGACTGGTCTGCGCTCCCTGTACTTCCACGGGAGGCACCCCAGCGTTCCACTGCAGACCCCCGCGCAGCTGTTCGTCCTGACGCACATCCAGACCAGCGCAGACGCTCTCCAGTCCTCAGCGCGCAACGCGCATCTTCCAAGGACGCTCGAGCTTGGCACGCTCTCCAGACCAGCGCGCAACGCGCATCTTCCAAGAACCCTCGAGCTTGGCACGCTCTCCAGACCAGCGCGCAACGCGCATCTTCCAAGGACGCTCGAGCTTGGCACGCTCTCCAGACCAGCGCGCAACGCGCATCTTCCAAGAACCCTCGAGCTTGGCACGCTCTCCAGACCAGCGCGCAACGCGCATCTTCCAAGGACGCTCGAGCTTGGCACGCTCTCCAGACCAGCGCGCAACGCGCATCTTCCAAGAACCCTCGAGCTTGGCACGCTCTCCAGACCAGCGCGCAACGCGCATCTTCTAGACCTTCGTGCTTGGCACACTCCTCCTCGCAGACGCACCCCGACGCGTCTCTCGGTTCCGGTGCGCACTCAAGCAGTGGCGCACCACTCTGTTCCTCGGCTCCGACAGTCGGCTACCCGGTGACGACACCTTCGCCACCGCCGCCTGTTCCAGCACCACTCTGTCCTCGGCTCGGACTGCCGGCTCCCCGGTGGCGATACCCTCGCCACCGCCATCGCCACCGCCGCCTGTTCCAGCACTACTCTGTCCTCGGCTCGGACAGCCGGCGCCCCGGTGGCGACGCTCTCGCCCCGCTGCCTGTTCCTGCACCACTCTGTCCTCGGCTCGGACAGCCGGCACCCCGCAGCTGCTGTCCCTGTACCTTTACGCATACGCCTGGGTGAGTTTTGATTGTGATGTCACTCTCCCAGCGTATTGCCTCTGTTAGTTAGTTTGGACATTTCATCTCCCAGCGTATTGCCTCTGTTAGTTAGTTTGGACATTTCATCTCCCAGCGTAATGCCTCTGTTTTTGGTTCTCACTTAGAATAGTATTTTTGGACTTTACATCTTCCCCTGTGTGTTTGTCACACGAAGATATTATTACTTTGTTCACTTTGTTATTTGGACTGTTCTGCACCTGCTCTGTTTTTTCCCTTTTGTGCATTAACTCTCTCCTCTGTCCTGCAGAGCGGCCCAGATGTTTTCCCACCAGTCCCCAGTTCCTCCCTGTACCCCAGCCCGCCTCCGCGGGCCTCAGTCCCTAGTCCTCTATCCCTAGTTCTCCTAGTCCCTAGTCCTCTATCCCTAGTTCTCCTAGTCCCTAGTCCTCTATCCCTAGTTCTCCTAGTCCCTAGTCCTCTATCCCTAGTTCTCCTAGTCCCTAGTCCTCCATCCCTAGTTCTCCTAGTCCCTAGTCCTCTATCCCTAGTTCTCCTAGTCCCTAGTCCTCTATCCCTAGTTCTCCTAGTCCCTAGTCCTCCATCCCTAGTTCTCCTAGTCCCTAGTCCTCTATCCCTAGTTCTCCTAGTCCCTAGTCCTCTCTCCCTAGTTCTCCTTGTCCCTGGTTTACCTAGTCTCTAGTTCCTCTGTCCCAAGGCGTTCCCTTAACCTTCCCTTAGGCGTTCCCTTACCTTCCCATAGTGTTCCCTTTTCCTGCCCGCCTCTTAAAGGCACTTTACCTTCCCCTCTTGTGTTATTCCAGTGTTTTGTGTTTTCTCCCTTAAAGGGACAGTGCCCTTTTTCCCTGTTCACAATAAATATCTGTTTCTTGGCAAACCACCATACCTGTCTTGTGTTGTGCGATTGGGGTCGGTTACAAACCATAACAGTACGACCCCACCAAATCGACGACCCCAGCCAGCACAGACGGTGTATGTTGAGTTTGCCTTTTTTTTTCTTGTTCCCTCTAGCTCCCCTGTTAGCCCTGTTAGCTCCCCTGTTAGCTTGTTAGTCTCCCCTCTAGCTTCCCTGTTAGCCCAGTTTAGCTTCCTTGTTAGTCCTGTTTAGCTCCCTTGTTAGCCTGTTACTCCCCTGTTTAGCTTGTTGGTCTCCCCGGTTAGCTCCCCTGGTTGCTTCCCGTTTTGCCCTGTTTGACCCCCCTGTAGCTAGCCATGCCCTGGCGGCTAACCCAGTCCCTCAGCAGAGCCCCTGTCTGCTAGCTTTGCCCCGGCTACTAGCACAGCCTCTATGTTTATGCAGCCCTTGCTGCTGGCATGGGCCCTGTAGCTAGCCATGCCCTGGCAGCTAACCCAGTTTCCCTCTGCATGGCCCCGGTCTGCTAGCTTGACCCCGGCTGTTAGCACAGCCTCTATGTTAATGCAGCCTTGCAGCTGGCATAGGCCCTGTAGCTAGCCAGGCCCAAGCAGCTAACCCGGTCCCTCTGCATGGCCTCCACTTTTTTGTGTAGTTTCTCCCACTGCTAGGACTGCCCTTCAGCTAGCAAGGTCAGTATTCCCACAGCTAGGACTGTCCTTCCAGCTAGCTTGTTCTCTCATGCTGGTCCAGCCCTGTCTGCCAGCCTAGCTCCGGCAGCTAGCGCAGCCTCTATGTAGATGTAGCAGTACAGCTAGCATAGGCCCTGTAGCTATCAGTGCCTTGGCAGCTGCCCTTTCCCTCTGCTAGCCTAGCTCGGCAGCTAGCGCAGCCTCTATGTTGATGTAGCAGTACAGCTAGCATAGGCCCTGTAGCTATCAGTGCCCTGGCAGCTACCCTTTCCCTCTGCTAGCCTGGCTCCGGCAGCTTGCGCAGCCTCTATGTTGATGTAGCAGTACAGCTAGCATAGGCCCTGTAGCTATCAGTGCCCTGGCAGCCCTCTGCTAGCCCTTTCCCGGTGCTACCATGGTTACCCCTTTGCTACCCTGCTTGCCCCTCAGTTCCTCTAGACCAGTTGCTCTAGACCAGTTCTCTAGACCCAGTTCCTCTAGACCAGTTCCTCTAGACCAGTTCTCTAAACCAGTTCTCTAAACCAGTTCTCTAGACCAGTTCTCTAGCCCAGTTCTCTAGACCAGTTCTCTAGACCAGTTCTCTAGACCAGTTCCTCTAGACTAGTTCTCTAGACCCAGTTCCTCTAGACCCAGTTCCTCTAGACCAGTTCCCCCAGTTACCCCTCGGCGACCCTGTTTCTTTTGCTAGCCCCACTCTTGTGGTGGCTTCCCCTGCTGGCTTGGCCAGTACCTCTTGTTTTGCCCCCTGCCACTCTGTCTGTATTTGTTTTGGGTCGCCGGGTGGCTCCCGTTGGAGGGGGGGATACTGTGAGGTTTTGCCCGCTGCTCACTACCTTTTCTCTGTTTCTTTAAGCCTATACTGTTTATTTCCCTTCTATACTGTTTATTTTCCCTTCTCACTCACTCTCTCTAGCCCCCACCCTCTCGTTCCTTACCCTTAGTGGCCACACCTGTTCGATATTCTATTATCTCTCGCACCTGTGGTGGCAGGCTAATTAGTCCCCCTGTGGGCTTTAAATACCAGGGCGCTTCCCCTCGTTTTGGCGTGGGGTCGTGTTGTATACTTGCCGAGTCATATTCTCTAAACATCTAGACTCTTTCGGGAGATCCTCTGTCTGCCTATGCTGTTCCATTCCCCGGCGTCGAGATGTTTGCTCCAGCCTTCGCCAGCTGTCGCCGTTGCCTGTGGGGGAGACTGGTCTGCGCTCCCTGTACTTCCACGGGAGGCACCCCAGCGTTCCACTGCAGACCCCCGCGCAGCTGTTCGTCCTGACGCACATCCAGACCAGCGCAGACGCTCTCCAGTCCTCAGCGCGCAACGCGCATCTTCCAAGGACGCTCGAGCTTGGCACGCTCTCCAGACCAGCGCGCAACGCGCATCTTCCAAGAACCCTCGAGCTTGGCACGCTCTCCAGACCAGCGCGCAACGCGCATCTTCCAAGGACGCTCGAGCTTGGCACGCTCTCCAGACCAGCGCGCAACGCGCATCTTCCAAGAACCCTCGAGCTTGGCACGCTCTCCGGACCAGCGCGCAACGCGCATCTTCCAAGGACGCTCGAGCTTGGCACGCTCTCCAGACCAGCGCGCAACGCGCATCTTCCAAGAACCCTCGAGCTTGGCACGCTCTCCAGACCAGCGCGCAACGCGCATCTTCTAGACCTTCGTGCTTGGCACACTCCTCCTCGCAGACGCACCCCGACGCGTCTCTCGGTTCCGGTGCGCACTCAAGCAGTGGCGCACCACTCTGTTCCTCGGCTCCGACAGTCGGCTACCCGGTGACGACACCTTCGCCACCGCCGCCTGTTCCAGCACCACTCTGTCCTCGGCTCGGACTGCCGGCTCCCCGGTGGCGATACCCTCGCCACCGCCATCGCCACCGCCGCCTGTTCCAGCACTACTCTGTCCTCGGCTCGGACAGCCGGCGCCCCGGTGGCGACGCTCTCGCCCCGCTGCCTGTTCCTGCACCACTCTGTCCTCGGCTCGGACAGCCGGCACCCCGCAGCTGCTGTCCCTGTACCTTTACGCATACGCCTGGGTGAGTTTTGATTGTGATGTCACTCTCCCAGCGTATTGCCTCTGTTAGTTAGTTTGGACATTTCATCTCCCAGCGTATTGCCTCTGTTAGTTAGTTTGGACATTTCATCTCCCAGCGTAATGCCTCTGTTTTTGGTTCTCACTTAGAATAGTATTTTTGGACTTTACATCTTCCCCTGTGTGTTTGTCACACGAAGATATTATTACTTTGTTCACTTTGTTATTTGGACTGTTCTGCACCTGCTCTGTTTTTTCCCTTTTGTGCATTAACTCTCTCCTCTGTCCTGCAGAGCGGCCCAGATGTTTTCCCACCAGTCCCCAGTTCCTCCCTGTACCCCAGCCCGCCTCCGCGGGCCTCAGTCCCTAGTCCTCTATCCCTAGTTCTCCTAGTCCCTAGTCCTCTATCCCTAGTTCTCCTAGTCCCTAGTCCTCTATCCCTAGTTCTCCTAGTCCCTAGTCCTCTATCCCTAGTTCTCCTAGTCCCTAGTCCTCCATCCCTAGTTCTCCTAGTCCCTAGTCCTCTATCCCTAGTTCTCCTAGTCCCTAGTCCTCTATCCCTAGTTCTCCTAGTCCCTAGTCCTCCATCCCTAGTTCTCCTAGTCCCTAGTCCTCTATCCCTAGTTCTCCTAGTCCCTAGTCCTCTCTCCCTAGTTCTCCTTGTCCCTGGTTTACCTAGTCTCTAGTTCCTCTGTCCCAAGGCGTTCCCTTAACCTTCCCTTAGGCGTTCCCTTACCTTCCCATAGTGTTCCCTTTTCCTGCCCGCCTCTTAAAGGCACTTTACCTTCCCCTCTTGTGTTATTCCAGTGTTTTGTGTTTTCTCCCTTAAAGGGACAGTGCCCTTTTTCCCTGTTCACAATAAATATCTGTTTCTTGGCAAACCACCATACCTGTCTTGTGTTGTGCGATTGGGGTCGGTTACAAACCATAACACAATATAGGCTCAGTTCAGTTCAGGAAGTATCAGCATGCTGTATCTGGTGGCGGAACCTGCCGTAAAAGATGAAGGTGATGAAGAAAGACTGCATTAAATTAACCCCATGATGCAGGCTGAGGTGAGCCAAGGAGCCCCGCGGGCA